>NC_083602.1:23183212-23491614 GCF_029168945.1 Cannabis sativa | reverse complement strand
CCCTGGAAATAACATAATACTTATCCAAGGTGTAAGTATACCTTCTCACTGATTATCATGCCTGTCTAAATCTAGTGAACTGACAAATCATGAGAATTAAACTTTTGAACATATAATCATGATTATATTCCACTATGCTGACGACAATATAATCATGAACAAATATATACATGTTTATATATGTTCTAGACTTAATAGAATTTATATATTAAACATAATCATGTAATAAATCATGCGAACCATGCAACATAAAATGTGATTTCTGATCATTTACTAATTAGTAAATCTAATTGTATTGAAATGAGTTTTATTTAGCATATAAAACCCAATATTGTGAATAGGTGTCTTCTGAATGGTTATGTTGTTTTATATAATTATTGTGAATGAATTTTTTTTAGTTGTGTATGTAAATGTTTGTTAAAATTAACTTATTTTGAGTATATTCTAGACAACAAACTGTTAAAAAGACATAACAAAAAATGTTACATAATCATTTTATATATTAGGTAAGATATATTTATAGGATTAGAGTTTTATTTTATTATTATTATTGTGAGTTAGTTATGGATATTCGTTTTTTTTTTTTTATATATATTTGTTTATTTTTAATTATTTATTAATCTTATAAGGTATTATGTTACTCAGTGTTCGGTATATTTTTCTTTTCTTTCATTTATCAATAATAAATGATGGTAAAATTATTTAAAAAAAATGAATAAATAGATACAATGCATATATAAAAATAAAAATGATTTAAATATATAAATAAAAGATTTAATCAAAATTTAAAGTAGTTTAAGTAAAAATTTTCTTAATTAGTTAACATTAATATTTATTAATGAAATAAAAAATTAAGAAAAAAAAAAGGAATTAAAGAAAAAATAAATAATACTAATTAGAAAATTTTTAAAGTGTATGTACTTGGTTTAACGATACTTTTTGGATTTCTACGTTAGCTTTAACAGAATATTCTATTAATTAACAGAATATTTTTTATTAATTTTATAATATTATTATATATATTTAAAAATAAAAATTATGTAGATATTTTATATAAATTTAAATTTAAAATACTTAAAATATTATACATATTTTTAATCATATTTTTAAATTTATTAGTTTAACTTTTGAATTAAAATAAAAAATATTATGTAAATATTTTATAAAAAAAAATTAAATTTAAAATATTATAAATATTTTTAAAAATATTTTTAATTTTATATCTTAAATTAAAATTGTTGTAATAAGGAATTGATTGCTTTCCATTTTAGTAATGATAAACCGATTCACACATCATATATTTCCTAAAGTTTGAGAATAAAAAATCTTTATATTAAATTTATGAATCCAGCCTATATATAGATACACTCAAATTTGATTATGTGAATTTTGGTTAAGAATATAGTAAATTACAATATATGCATTTGTTTCTACGAATATCCTATTAATTAACAAAATATTTTTTATTAATTTTATAATATTATTATATTTATTTAAAAATAAAAAGTATGTAGATATTTTATATAAATTTAAATTTAAAATAATTAAAATATTATAAATATTTTTAAATTAATTAGTTTAACTTTGAATTAAAATAAAAAAAAATTATGTAAATATTTTATATAAAAAATTTAAATTTAAAATATCATAAATATTTTTAACCTTATTTTTAACTTTATTATTAATTATTTTATATCTTAAATTAAAATAGTTGTGATAAGGAATTGATTGCTTTCCATTTTAGTTATGGTAAATCAATTCACACATCATATCTTTCCTAAAGTTTGTTAATAAAAAATCTTTATATCAAATTTACGAATTTAGCCTATACATAGACACACTAAATTTGATTATGTGAGTTTTGGTTAAGGATATAGTGAATTACAATATATGCATTATCAAATACGGTACCTAATTAAGAAAATTTAAAAAATTTAAAATTTAAATTTATATATAATCCTATCCGAATGACATACCAATGTAGAAATAGCTAATTTTTTTTTTCTTAAAAGATCAAAATCTCAAACCTTATTTAAAAATTAAAAAAAAAAAAATACATTACTCAATTTAAAAAAATTAAATACATATATTGCACTTCAATCACCTAATTGAACTTAATTTAAAAAAAATTAATTAGACGTGTATTGCACTTACCATTTATCTAGTATCTTTATATATAAAAAGTGACTATTTAACGACAATTGCTGGTTTAACGATTTTTTTTTAACGATTCCTTTTTTTTATTCAGCCTTACACGATTAACTTAACAGACTGTTAACGTTAAATGTTAACAAATAAATAAACCCAATAATTAAACCCAAAAAATTAAACAATCTTTTTTTAAATTAAAAAAAAAAAATCATCTTACCCACATATCTCTCTAACAAATCGTATATCCCCAATTTTTAAATTTTTTTTACACGATTAGGCTTCATTCAAATTTCAAAAAATAAACCCAATAATTAAGCCAAAAAAATTAAACAATCTTTACGATTAACTTAATAGACTGTTAACCTTAAACGTTACAATTAAACCAAAAAATTAAACAATCTTTTTTTAAATTAAAAAAAAAAATCATCTTACCCATATATCTTTCTAACAAATCGTATATTCCTAATTTTTTGAAATTTTTTTACACGATTAGGTTTCATTCAAATTTCAAAAAATAAACCCAATAATTAAACCCAAAAATAAACGTAATAACTGTGCAACGATTTCTTAATTTGAATTTGAACTAAATTAATCTCTTTTAATCTTAATTTTAATTTTCAAATAAATTTTTATTTTAATCAAATTAATTTTTCTTTAATTTCTCTTTTAATTTTTTTTTTTTTTTTTAATTTTAATTATACATTACAAACTTAATAAAATTATAAAAGGGTTGCACGTGGTAACCAACTAGTATAGATAATTGATATACAGATATATACCTAATGTTTGGATGATTGTCCGCCGTAAGAGCACCAAAAAATTAATTATTATTGGAGAATGGAATTTGTATTACGTGAGCACTGAGCAGGGTCATTTCATTTGGTATTAATTTCTTTTTGGAAGGAAATTCGTATTTTTTTTATTATTATTTAAATAGTGAAAGTTATTCAGAATAATTACGCGACCAATATTCTTTGTTTCGCATTCATAGAATAAAATTAATAACGGCCAAATAATAAAGAATATCAGTTTCAAAAATAATAATAATAATAATAATAATAATAATAATAATAAAGAATATCAGTTTTAAAAAAATAATAATAAAGAATGAAAGCTTTAAATATGCGAAATAGTCTGTAGATTCTTTTTTCAATGGGCTGGCATATGTCTCCTAATTGTAGAATTTACGTGGGGTATGGGTTTTTTAAACCTTTTATGATAAATATAGCATAATTAATTATGGACACTTTATATGGCTTTTTTTTATAGTTTAACCATAGTTTATGGGATTTTAAAACCCATACGGTTGGAATTTATTTGTCAAAAGCCCATAGTATGTGTATTGTAGTTTATTTAGGTTATTTTAGTAATTTTAGTTCAGTTTTTTTTTAACATAACCATTTTTTTTTGTAGAGTTTTGCATGTAATCATCAGGTTTTGATGGTTGTTTCTACATTTTAATTTACTTTTGTAGTTTTCAATTCAGACCTATTTTCCCTAAACTGCCTATGCCATTATTTCTCTCCCTCTCTTTTTTCATTTCACCATTTCTTCATTTTCCTCTTTCTTCTTTTCCTCTTTAGTTTTCGTCCTCTGTTTTTTTTTTTTTGCTCTCGATTTTTGGAGGACATTGCCGCCATTGTTCTTCGGGTAAGAGCTTCCATTGTTCGTGTGTTCTTCAAGGTACGCATGAGTTTTTGCCTTTTTTTTTTCTCTGATTTTAGGGTTTTTTGTTCCTTTTCATTTTGTGGGTTTGTTGAAGTTGTATTTTTTCTTAATCATTCTTACATTCTTACTTTTTTCGTTTTTATTTTTTTTATTTCTGTTTTAAGATTACTACTGTGTTCTTGTTCTTCTTTTTTAAAAAATGTTTCATTCGAAGTGATTAGTGTGTTGTTGTATTTATTCATATTGGATTATTTGAGTATTTTGTGTTTTGGGTTTTGTTTTATGCTTTAGAATTTGGTTGTTTAGTTTAATTTTTTTAATTTTTGTTGATATTCGGTGTTGTTGTTGTTGTGTTTTTTTTTTTAAAAAAATTATTGGTTTTTGGGTATGATTTTTGTTGGTTTTAGTGATAAATTTTCTCATTTTTTAAAAACTGGTTTTTGGGTATGATTTTTATGATGATTTTAGTAATTTCGGGTTTTAGAGTCAATGTGTTGTAATAAATTGTGAGTTTATTGTGTAATCTGAAAAGCTATGTAGTTTCTGTTGAAAATATTGTATTAGTTATAAATTTGTAGGGATTTTATTTTGCATGAAGAAATTGTTGTTGTGTTTGAGCAGTTATAATCTTTGTTTAATTTATAGAAACTAGTTTTGATGTGTATGGGTGGTTTTAAGGTTTGAGGTTTCAAAATAAATCTCATATGGAAAACCAGTTTCTAGATCATGATTACAATTTTAAAAATGGGTTAGAAATGATGCAGGTGTTGTTTGGGATCCTCATATACCTAATTTTGAAACATGTCAAAAACCAGTTTCTGGAGTTTGATTTATGTTCTAGATATGTGTTATTTGTGCATTCTGTTATATTGGGTGTGTGGGTGGTTTTAAGGTTGATGTTGCAAAATGCTTGGATTTTTGAGTGGGTTTCCTTTTGGCTGGATTATTAGTTTTATTGTTTAGTTAATTACTGTTGAGGAAATTGTTGCTACGATTTTTTGTTTGGGTTTTTTTTTTTGTTGTTTTGTTTCGATTTTGTGTGAAACTGGTTTTCATGTTAATTATCAGGATCGATTTGTTGTTTGTGTCTAATGTTTATTTTGTATTTTATTTTTTTATCAGATGGAGAGTGAATCAGACTCGAAAGTCCCATCTGTTGTTGAAAAGGTTAAGCCGACTACGAAGGCTAAAGGCCGACCAAAAAAAACTTCACGTAAAGCTAAAGTATGTTTTTATGTTTGTATTGAAACCAGTTTTTAATACTTGTGTTTGTTGTTGTTTTTTTTTTTTTTTGTTATTATGAAACTGGTTTTATTTATTTTTTATTAAGATCCTTCTATTGAAGAAGAAAAACCTGTTGAAGTTGAAACGAGGAAATCTCCGCGTAAATCCAAAGTGTGCTCTATGTTTTTTTTTAATATGTTTTTTTGCTGTTTATTCATGTTTTTGTTTATTTATTTTTTTGAGATGAAACTGATTTTTTGTTGTTTTGTTGTTTTTTTGATGATGAGAAGATGGCTAATGTTGATAAGAAAGTTAAAAAGAAACCAGTTTCCAAATCCCTTGGCAAGAAGAAGAGCGAGGCTCCTGCTATTGACGCTCCATTGGTAATTTTTATTTTCTAAAGAAACCGGTTTCTTGCTTTTTTATTTTTTATGTTTTCAGGTTTTGTGTTTACAGTTTTATTTGAATGTGGTTTCTATAATTTATATGTTTTTATTTTTCGTTTTTAGTTTTTCTCTTTGTTTTGGGTAACCAGTTTTTGAATATTTTTTTTTTGTTGTTGTGTAATTTTAATTTCGATTGTTTATATTCTTTTTTCTCTCACAGAAATATTATTTTAAAATTGATGTTAAGAAGAGGTTTGCTGGGAAACCTCAACTTTACAATCTTTATAATGTCATTGATGATATCAGTGAGTTATAACTTTACAATCCTTTTTTCTTTTTTTTTTTCTTTACTAATTCCAACAAACTTTTTAGATCACAGTTTGTTGGTATTAGAATTAGTAGTCCAGTCATTATGTAGTCTTCATACTTTTTATCCTCTTTCCATTGCCCTCCATATTTGACCACACACATTATTGAGTCCATTCCTGTACAATATTTGAAAACTGTTACTTAAAAATCATAATGTATTAAGAAACCGTTTTTTTTTTTATTTTATTTTGTTTTCAAATTATATGTATTTTTTTCACAATATATTTGAGAAACTGGTTTCCAACATTTCTTTATATTTTGTTTATGTGTAACAGATAATTTATAGTAACCGGTTTTATATTCATAATATTCAGTAATTTTTTCATTTTCAAGCGTGTATGTCTAAAACTAAAATTATCATAATTTTCATTTTCAGTTTCTTTTTGTCTTTTGTTTGTGAAACTTCATAGTCTCAATCTAGATTGATTATGAAAATTTCGTTATGAAGCAATGCAAGATGATATAGTTTTGGTATGAAATTTATTTCAATCTAGATTTATTTTTATTTTTAAAGTTTAAATTGCAAATGCACATATTCAGTGTATTTTTCTTTTATAGTTTATATATATACATATAATATTCATAGCATAATATATATAAATGTACCTGTATTTCTTTTGATCGGTGTTGACAGGGACGATCGGAGTTGGCTTGATTGTTGATTGAATTTTGTGTGTGCAGGTTGATCGGTGCTTTGAGCTTAAGCTTTCGTTTTCTGCTTTAAGGTGAGAGCTTCATTGTTTTTCAGGTGCCGATGTTGCTGGTTGCTTCTGTCGATATCAGAATTGTTGAATTTTATACTTTTTTGAGTTTTTCAGGTCAGCGTAGGTTGAATCAGAGGAAGAATTGCCCCATGGAGAAGAGAGAAAGTGAATCAGAGAAGATGGAGAAGAGAATCGCAGGTGAGAGAGAATCACAGGAGAGAGAGAGAATCGTAGGAGGGAGAGAGAGAGAGAGAATCGGTGTAGAGAGAGAATTTTGTTTATATATGGTTAAAAATAATAAATTTGCTTGATTTAAAATCAGATTCTGTTTTTAAGGTATTTTATGGTTTTTTTTTTTAAAAAAAAATCATATTTGTAGTTTGGTTGGTTAGTTAATGCCATATTTTGTGGCATTTAGTTTTCTTGTCATATTTATCATAAAATGGTTTATTTTTCCCATATTTTTGAAAATATCCCCTCCTAATTTGCTAGTGTTTTCTTTCATATAGTCGGACTAGATTTCAAGTGAACCATGAGTAGTGTATTTTTATTGTATCTTTTAAACCGTTCATTTTTTTTTAACATAAATTTATCAATTTTATTGAAATTTAACATTCATCATACAAGAGTATTTAAAGATTATAAGGGACAACATTCCCGTGAATACTACAATCAGAGAAAAATCAAGACCACCTAGCCACAAAGTGAGCGACTCGATTAGCTGATCGTTTAATAAAACGAAGACCAACATTTTGTAGAGATGATAATAAAAATTTATAATCATTAATAATCAACCCAAAAATAGAAGTCATTTGTTGCTTACTAAAGATTACTTATACTGTAACCATACTATCAGTCTCCACCTTGACTTTACTCCATCCTTTGCCTTTTAGCCAACTAAGAGCCTCTTTAACACTAAGTGCTTCGATCACCTCAGCCGCATAGGAACCGACTTGGTATTTGGATGTGAGATCAACAAGATGCCTAGATGAATCACGAGCAACCACACCAAAACTGTAAGCATTTTCTTTCTCAAAAAAGGCTCCATGCATCAACATTGATCTTGACTGTATTTAAATCGTGTTTAGTTCATTGCTCAATTTTATTATCATTTTGTTGGAGAGACAATGATAATAAACTATTCTTATCTTGAGCTTTACACCAATGGTCAAGTGTAATCCATGCTGATACGAGAACCTGCGTTAGAGAAGAAGCTTTGTTGTTCCAAACCAGTGTATTCCGCACTTTCCATAAAGCCCAACAAACCATGATAGCACGACAAGAAACATCATCATCATAATTGTTGAACAAATAGTCAAGCCAATGACAAATAATTGCTAATTCATCAAACGGAATAAACAACTTAGCTTTGTCCCGACAACCGGTTGCAAGACTGTAGTTAAAGAAAATGTGAGAGACAGTTTCTGCACAGAGATGGCAAACAGGGCACATGGGAGATATGTTGATGTGTTTAGTTGTAAGTTGAAGGCAAGTCGGCAGGGTGTTTGTCACGGCTCTCCACATCCAGTTCTTCACCTTAGGAGGTATTTAAGGTCCCATAACTTATGGCAGAACCCTGAATTGTTTGTACCATTCTGCTCTAGTTTTTGGTTATGAAGCATGTGATAAGCACTTCTAACTCAAAACTCACCAGATCTTTCCCCAGTCCAAGACCAACAGTCTTCGGCTGCAGAAGAACTCAAAGGAATACCAATAATCAGCTCAGCATCTTGTTTATTAAACATATCATTTACTAGAGGAGTATCCCAGGCTTTAGAATAAATCTCTAGGACGGAACTTACCATTTGATTAGCATGACCGATCTCAGGAGAAGTGACATATGGGTTCGTGGGATCAGGAAGCCAAGGATGTTTCAAAATGCTGTTTGATTCCCCTTTTCCAATTGTTCTCCTAGCACCGAGTTTAACAAGGCTTTGAGCACTCCAGATACTTCGCCAAAAAAAGCTATGATTGTTGCCTAGCTCTACATTAAGAAAATCAGTTTCGGGGTAGTACTTGGCCTTATATACACGGCTTGCAAGAGACGAAGGAGAGCATAACAACCGCCATCTTTGTTTAGCCAACATTGCAAGGTTAAAATCATCGAGGTGACGAAAGCCTAGAACGCCTGAATTCTTTTGTGTGGCCATGTGATCCCAAGACATCCATATAATGTCTTGCCCTTTAGAACTCGATGTTTTCCACTAGAAATTAGCCATAATCTTCTCAATTTCATGACAAGTCTCCAAAGGGATAAGAAAGACACTCATCGCATAAGTTGGAAGAGACTGAACAACAGTTTTAAGAAGGATTTCTTTACCAGCACGGGAGAGAAACCTACCATTCCAACTGTTAATACAGTTGATAACTTTATGTTGGAATTTATTTTACCAGGATCTTAGATCTACTCACAAGTATGTTGATTTAACAACCTAAATATGAACTTCTAAAACGATAAAAAGAAAACATATATAAAGTTAAGAAAACCTTACATTGATGGCAGCGGAATAATGTGTCTCCTTCCACTCAGATCTCTAACCCTTGATTCCTTTCTGTCGCAGAGTATAATCAAGATCTGAGCCTGAATGTCCTTCAGTTGGATGTGATCCTTCACAGTCTTCCAATCTATGATTGATGTACTGTTTGCTGTGTGTGGGCACTACTCTCTCACTAGGAAATTCAAAATTCTCTCTCTCTTGTGTATTGTGTTGATCGTGTGGTACAAGAGGAAGAGAAGAGGGCAGCTATATATAGAGAAAAGGGAAGCTCAACTTTCCAAAATAAACAGTTTCCTGAATTACTGAGTAATTGATTAACTGCCTTATTTGGTGTGATCCACCACTTTCCTTTAATAGATAGCTGCTAGGTTTAGGTTAGTAATTACTTGACAATTAAAAAATTGAAAATAATAATTGGGAAACACAAATAAGTGGCCGACCATAAGTGTGATGGGCCTCACTTGGATTTTGCAGTTTCCACAATTTTATTTTTATTTTCCCAAAAATGCTAATTTTTCAATTCTAACCATTTAAATGCCAAAATTAATTATTTAATAACTAAAATAGATTAGTAAATAATATTGTCATTTAATATAATTATTAATTAGACATATAGAGTCTCTTAATTAATAAATAAAACCTAGAATCTCTTTTCTTTACAATTTCATCCCTGCTTAGTGAAAATTCACAAATTAGACATAGTCTAACTTTTAGAATTATAATTGATTAATCATAAATCAATTATTGAGTCTTACAAACAGTGTGGTCTCAACTAGAATGGGGACCTGTTGGGTTTTATGCCCTAAATAAAACTCATTTCAATATAATCAGATTTACTTATTAATATAGATCAGAAATAACATTTAATGTTGCATGGTTCACATGATTTATTTCATGATTATATGTACATAATATATAAATTCATCTGAAATCCTTTTCACATACTTGATCCTGTTT
The DNA here is from genome assembly GCF_029168945.1 of Cannabis sativa. NCBI lineage: Eukaryota > Viridiplantae > Streptophyta > Magnoliopsida > Rosales > Cannabaceae > Cannabis > Cannabis sativa. Next base: position 23,481,657 of record NC_083602.1, on the reverse strand, counting down.
ATTGTGTCGTCAACACATTGGAAAGTAAACATGACTATGTGAATAAAGTTTCCTAGATTTATCAGACACAGGGTTTTACTGATATGATAATCTACAACAGAGTTTACTTGCATTTGGAGAAACTCTATGTTCTTTCCAGAGCATTGGTTAAAGTAAAGCTCAGGTTGGATGCATGGAGTATGCATCGGAATGGACCGATATTGAACTTTGACTTAGATTTATTAAACTTACCGTAATATCTATTCAATTCAATATCGCGTAGTTGATCTAGATCAAATGATCTTAATCCTGTTATGATTAGGCTCAATCTCAAGAGGCTATTCTTGTTCTTTGATTTGTTAGTTAAGCCTACTTTTGGGTCAGGGTGATACGTACATTTTGGGAACACGGTAGTACAATTGAGTGGGAGTGCTAACATAAACATGGAATCTATAGCTTCTATCTGGCGAATAGTAAGTAAAGGATGATCTCCTTCGAGCTTGACCAAACGAAAATAAATGGTGGAGATCTCATTTCACATAAGTTGAAATATCATTTATACAGGGTTAAGTGTTTTAAGGATTAAATAAATTGTAGGGTTTAACGGTAATCTAATCCCTTTACAGTGTAGATCATTCATATAGAGGATCATTGATCAAATTAGGATTATAACAATGGATAACTAATGATGTGTCTATATGGTGGACGATATAGAGCATTCTATATACTGAGACTGCAATTCTAAGTTCTATGCGTGGATTCAACGAAGAATTAATAAGTCAGTGAATTTAGGTTATAAATTCTTGATCTGCTTATTGGAAGCTCGGTTATATAGACCCATGGTCCCCCCACTAGTTGAGATAATATTGCTTGTAAACTCATATAATTGGTTTTGATTAATCAATTATAATTCTCAAATTAGACTATGTCTATTTGTGAATTTTTCACTAAGTAAGGGCAAAATTGTAAAGAAAGAGTTTTATGGACATATTTTTTAATTATGATACTTTGTATGGTTCAATTAATAAATATGATAAATGACAATATTATTTAATAATTATTTATAGTTATTAAATAGTTAGAATTGTCATTTAAATGGTTGAATTAGAAAATTAGCGTTTTTGAGAAAATGAGATGCAGAATTGAGAAAACTACAAAATCCAAGTAAGGCCCATTACACTACATGGCCGGCCACTTGGAATGATTTTTTCAAACTGATATTTTCATTATTTTAGTGCCAAATAATTCAAACCTAACCCTAGTGGAATGCTATAAATAGATAGTGAAGGCTTCAGGAAATTAACACTTAATTTTCTACTTTTTCATTCAGAAAAAACTGAGTCTCTCTCTCTCCCTATCTTTGGCCGACCACTCCCTCTCTCTCTCTCTCTCTCTCTCTCTCTCTTCTTCCTAAAGATTTCGAAATTCTTAGTGTTAGAGTAGCGCCCACACACAGCAAGTGATACCTCAATCATAGTGAGGAAGATCGTGAAGAAAGACTTTCAGCAAGAAGGAGTTTCAGCACTAAAGAATCAGAGAAAGAGATCCAGGTTCAGATTTTGATAATGCTCTGCTACAGAAAAGAATCAAGGGCTAGATATCTGAACGGAAGGAGTCATATTATTTCGCTGCATCCAATGTAAGGTTTACTAAACTTTATATGTGTTTATTTCATCGTTTTAGAAAGTTCATATTTAGGGTGTTAATCAACATACTTGTGAGTAGATCTAAGATCCTGGTAAAATAATTTCCAACAACTGGCCTCAGAGCCATGGTAATTGATTTGCTTGCAAGAAATTTGGACTTTAAAACGATTGTTTGATGTTTTGGATGGTATCATGTTGTATTGAGTGTTATATGATGATTGATTGATGTTTGTGAATTTTCGTGAAAAATAATTGAATATTTGTTTCTGGAATTATTTTTATTGGATAGTATGGAAAAAATTAAGCAATTTACCTTTTTACAGAACTCAATTTCGATTTAATTTGAATTAGTTATGATTTTTTGAAGTTTCGAAAAAAATCGGGATCGTGCAACAGGGACACGCGCGCGGAAATCATGCAATTCCTTCCCTGCGCCGAGGTTCCACGCCCAAGCACACCCCATGCGCGCGCGGACATGTATGCTCAGCATACTGTCCGTACAGCTCGCATTTTTTTCGTTTTTCTTCGATTTTTCATGCTTTTTCATGGATTTAACTTCCGATTTTTTGTGTAGTTCTGTATTTATACATTTACTATTCCTAATTCAATTCTAATTATCATAATTAAATTAATTAATATTTTTTAAATTTAATTCATGATATTCGTGTAATTTGAATTTGAAAATAGTAAATATCTATTTTTTTGCTTAATTATCTATCTTTTTTTTTTTTTTTAAATTTGATTATATCTTATCTTATTTTTAAATTTAAGGTCAGATATTAAATTTTTTAAATTAATTTTTTTTTTAAATAATTTGACCTTATTTAAATTTAAAATAAGATAACTATAATCATGTAATTTTAAATAGATGTAAGATATTTTGCTAACTTTTAAATTTTGTTATTTTATTTATTTAAATTAAATTATAAAATCTGAAAAAGATATTTATTTATCTTTTTTTTTAATTTTTATTTATAAAATAACATTAAATTTTTAAAAAGTAGTTAGGAAATTTTGAAATGATATTTAGGTTGGTTGAAACCTAATTTTTCAAAATTGTAGGTTTAATTTTAAATATTATTATATTAATTTCGAAAATATTTAAATTTTATTTTTTTATTATTTTTCGAAAAATAAATTTTTCTTATTTAATTAATTTTTTCGAAATTATTTATTTAAAATTAAATAAATCTTACATCCAACTATCCAGCTAACCTTGTTGCAGGAATATGTGTTTTAGCTTGTTTGTAAGTTTTTTTAAAACCTATTATTGCTTGGTTGCAAATAGCCATGGTTAACTTGTTGACAGATCCAATGATCTGATTTTAACTCATGGCTCCCTTGGTCAAGTAAATAATGTGTAACATGTATATTTACAATCTTCTTTCATCTGTGTATGAGCTAGCAACATGATAGGATCCATCCAAATTGTGTGCCTGTGTGAGCGTATGTGTTTAATTTTATTATAGATGCATATAGGTTGTTGTTGCTAAATAAAATATCATAGTTTTTGATAGATTTTATTTAGGCCCATTTAGTTTTTGGGCTTATTCAATTAATAACAGTTGTTCATTTTAAGGTTAAATTCCTCTCTTTTGGGCCTTGTGTGAGAGTTGGGAGCCATAGAAGTGGGTACGGCATACTGAACCCAGCACCCCGTCACATGAACTACCCCAATTGTGAAGGCCCATTTGCCTGATTTGAATAACTGTACTAGGTTAATTAAATTAGTTTAACCTAATAAAATTGATTAGCAACATAATTAATCTCATTTATTTTGAAATTAATTTAAGAAAAACCATAGTTTAAAGAATTTTATTCTAAGCTAAACTATATTTATTTTCTTGTATGTAATTAAATATAGAATTATAACCATCTAGATTCTTTCTGAATCTTAATTTAAATTTTTCATTAAATATTCCTATTTAAGTTGATATTTAGTTATCTCTAACTAATCAACTTGAATCTGAATATTTTTTGGATTCAAAATTTCAAAATTAAGTTGAAGAATTTTAGGAATTGGTTATTAAGATTCTTTAGATATTTTTTTAAGTTGATATTTTTTCAAATATCAACTTAAAATAGAATATTTTCAAATTAAGTGGTTACGACTTAATTTTTGATAATTAGTTAAATTTAAATTTGAAAAATATTTTAGTTCTAGATTTTTTCTAATACGACTTAAATTAGATATTTTTTCAAATTTTGTGGAAAAGATACTTAGTCAAATAAGATATTCTCTAGATAGTTATTTCTAGACTACTTATTATTTCTAATATTAAATAGGAAAATATTATACATTGTGAAATTAATTATTTAAATAATTAATTTTGGTACAATTTATTTTAAGTATATTTTTTCCTAGTAATAAACTAGAGATTAATAATTAAGCCTTCTCTACACTTAATTATTTATTTCTTGAATTTAATACATTTAATTAAATTGAAAATTAGATATCTAAGTTGATTTTCATCATGATACTTAAATATTTCTTTTTCATGACACTTAATTAAATAGAAAATTATTTTTAGTTGAAATTTATTTTTTCAACTAAATTTAAATAATTTTCAAATTATATTTTTTCTTTATTTTATTAATCAATTTTCGAAATTGCATTTCATAATGCAAGATGATTTTGAATTTATCTTGAAAAATAGATTAAGTTGTAAATTAATTATTTATTTTAATTAATTCTTGGACCAACTTAAATCAATGATTTTTTCATTTATGATTAATTTAAAATAAATGAATTAAAGTATATTATTAGAAATTGAATTAATTAGTCAAAGGAAAATCTAGATAGGTGATATTTTTGCTTGAAGTATTTTTCTAAGTAATTATTATTTAAGTATTTCGAAAAACATAAAGTTTTTATACTTTCTTTTTCAAAATACAATAAATATATTCTCATGAAAATTTATTTTGAGTTGCAAATTAATTTAAATTAATACAACTTAAATAATTTTCTTAATATTTATATAAATTACTACTGAGACGAAAATAATTCAATTTTTTTTAATCACCATCTAAGTATAATTTTATAAATATTAAATTAAATTTTAATTTAGAATTTTAATTCTAAATTCGATATTTAATGAATATATTTTATTATAAATAATAATGAAAATACATTTTAAAGAATGAGCTTTATTATTAAGATATTCGATCTCCATTGTTGGTTTTACATCGCGTTTGTTTTAGTAAGTAATCCTCCCTAATGGAGGAACGTTCATTAGCAATTTCGCACCGTTTAATCTCGAAAGATAAGTAGTTTGTAAGTGTTTTATATGGTATGGATCACCCTAATGGTGGCGACCATATTTGACTTGCAAATTATGAAACAATGGTAGAAGCTCATAAGATAGGATTGCCTTGACTCTCGCCTAAACGGGACAATGCTGAATTCCAATCTTGATCGAATAAAAGGTTGCTAGAATGTTTAACATTTTAGATGAGCTGACAACTCGATTCAATGGATGGTAGCTTTGACTCTTGCCTAAACGGGACACTGATATCAGTTTGTTGAAAACCTTGGAAATTATTTAGGATTGTATGTTTTAGTATTTTCACTTGTCATTCCTACTTGCTATATGTTTAATAATTTCTGAATTGTGTATGAATTTATATTGAACCATGTTATTTTCTGTTATTAAGTTGTAGTTTAATTTCGAATCTTCATTGTTAGTCTAACTTGGTTTGTTTATCTAATGAGATAAATCCCTAGTGGATTTTCACCATTAGACATACATAATAGTGTTAGATCTCGAAAGATAGATATTGTATATGCAACATCTAGCTGTTAATTAATTGATGACACCTTAGACTAGTATTTTTACAATATGAAACAAGAAGATTGTATAAATAAGATTACTTTGACTCTCGCTAATCGAAGCATCGTTGGATTCTTATTTATAAACGAAATTATCCTAATTCCTCTTAGCTTATTCATTGCGAATTAGCTCAATAACATTTCATTGGATGAATGGTCTATAAATCATTTAATGTCATTCTATTTTCTTTTAAGAAATTAAACGACACTTTTGATTATATTCCCGAAATTCTATCCCAAAATGATATAAATCCTCAATCTTATAAATCTCCTACTTGTATGGAAAATCAGACTTAGAGTTAAATTAGTAGTGGTGGTCCAAGAAAGAATTACTCATTATATTTGGTATAAATTTAAGTCTTTGACTTTAATTTTAGATTCCAAACATAAATTTTCTTATATTTCTAATTCCAGGATACAATACAGTTACACTTTCACAAGTGTTTAATATCCATCCTCTATCAATGGATTCAAATTGTATGGAATATGAGTTTAGTATTCTGTGACCAGGATCCACTTGCACTATTTTAAGAACTCTTTGAAGTAACTAAACCTAAGTCATCAAAAGACAGAACCACAAATTTTTAATCTATGGCATTTGTATCTTGTTCATAGTGGTTTTGACAAGATCAATCTCTGCAAAGAGTTAATATGCCTATATCCACTGAAAGTTGTTCATCTCATTTGTAGATGGATGTACATTCAGGGGTGGATATGAGTTTTTCGTTGTATTCTTAAAACGATCACTCTAGATTATACCTTATGCAAAGAAATTTGAAATGTTTGAAAAATTTCATTAATTTCTAGCAATGGTGGAAAACCATTAAGGTAAGTGGTTAAAGATCTTGCGAACTGATAGGGGTGGAGAAATAGTTAGTAGATATGCAGCTCAAAGATCATTAAATTGATTTTTGAATTATATCCAAACTTACCTCCCAAGAAATTTTGATTTTCATATTGATGATTAGTTACTAGTCGTTGCCTAAATCCTTCTATGGTAATACTTTTTCAGAATGATGTAATTGTTGTATACTTAATGTAAATCATTACTAGATTCATCGATGACCTAATCAAAATCTTAAGAAAAGCTAGAACTGTTAACCATGGTTTGTTAGCTATTCTAAGTGATTAGGGGTGGACCATCCCATAGTCAATAGATAAAAAAAAAAAGTGTTTGTTTAAACAAATACTACTTTTCTAAAAGTGTCTGAAAATAAAGTAGCAAATAAAGGAGATATTTTTTTCTTGATTCCAAAAGTGTTCTATCATCTTATTTAACATATGATGATCCCACTGCCTCTGTTGTCTTGTCACAACTGAAGAGGTTAATACCATTTAGTTTTCTTAGACATAATTCACGGTACCTTGTCGTAGTGGGAGAGTTTCAAGGAACTCACCTTCTTATGACTTGGAAGACACTAGTGATTAAAATCCATTGTGAGTTTAAACAAGTAATGGATTGTCAAGATAAGAAACTAAGAAGAAAGCCAAGAGAACTATAGTTTTGATCCATTCACATGGAATAACCTAAAGTTTTCTATTACAAGGACATAAAAGGAAATTTTCGTTTATAAGTCTATTCAATGGACTTAACAAAGTTCCTAGTATTCTAGGATTGAGTTTATCTAAACCTATGGCTTGTGGTATACCTGGTAATTACTTACTCTAATGCAAGCAACTTACTTTAGTAAGATGCTGAAGCATTTTCTTTCTAATGGCAATCTATAGTAGCTTCTCGACTTCTAGGCATAGATTTTATTTATCTAAGGAAAAGTCTCAACTATTCCAGAAAAGATAAAGCCATGAAAGAATTTCTTATATCAACAGTGAGAGATCTCAGATATGCTTTAGTATGCCTTAGACTAGACACCTGCTGTTGAGTGGGAGTAATGAGTAGGTATCAGATTATTCCAGGAGAAGAACATTGGAAGACAATCAAGTAAATCTTAAGATTAAGAAGAGGAACTATATGTTAGTCAATAAGGGTATATTTAAAACTCTTAGACTACACCACATCAGATTTCAAGACTTGCCTTTGTGTTAGAAAGTCTGCTGATAAGATGGTGATTACTCTGGGGGTGGAATAGTGATTTTGGAGAAGTGTAAAAACCTATCTAAAGTCTCTAGGTCTACCAGAAAGGGACTGAATGTTAAAGTTGCAGGAAAGGTACTTATTCAGTCTAAGGAAAGTTCTATACATTTCTAGGTCTACCAGAAAGGGACTGAGTGTTATTTCCTGATTAACCAAAAGTAGTTGCCAAAGGTATAGAATCCAGTATCCCACAAGAGTAGACATATAGAGAGGAATTTCACATTATCAATGATTTTGTGATTAAGGAAGAGTAATGGTGGAGAAAAGGTTGTGTTTAATTCAACTTTTCAGATCCTATTACGAGGAGTTTACTACTACTACACTTGATTTGTATATCAAGGTGTTGAGATTATTTGAAATGCACCTTTTGTTTTATATTAGTGCAATTGGCAGTTTGTTGGGTTTTATGCCCTAAATAAAACTCATTTCAATATAATCAGATTTACTTATTAATATAGATCAGAAATAACATTTAATGTTGCATGGTTCACATGATTTATTTCATGATCATATGTACATAATGTATAAATTCATCTGAAACCCTTTTCACATACTTGATCCTGTTTATTGTGTCGTCAACATATTGGAAAGTAAACATGACTATGTGAATAAAGTTTCCTAGATTTATCAAACACGGGGTTTTACTGATATGATAATCTACAACAGAGTTTACTTGCATTTGGAGAAATGCTATGTTCTTTCCAGAACATTGGTTAAAGTAAAGCTCAGGTTGGATGCGTGGAGTATGCATCGGAAGGGACCGATATTGAACTTTGACTTAGATTTATTAAACTTACTGTAATATCTATTCAAGTCAATATCGCGTAGTTGATCCTAGATCAAATGATGTTAATCCTGTTATGATTAGGCTCAATCTCAAGAGGCTATCCGTGTTTTTTGATTTGTTAGTTAAGCCTACTTTTGGGTCAGGGTGATACGTACATTTTGGGAACACGGTAGTGCAATTGAGTTGGAGCGCTAACATATACATGGAATCTATAGCTTCTATCTGGCAAATAGTAAGTAAAGGATGATCTCCTTCGAGCTTGACCAAACGAAAATAAATGGTGGAGATCTCATTTCACATAAGCTGAAATATCATTTATACGGGGTTAAGTGTTTTAAGGATAAAATACATTGTAGGGTGTAACGGTAATCTAATCCCTTTATAGTGTAGATCATTCATATAGAGGATCATTGATAAAATTAGGATTATAACAATGTATAACTAGTGATGTGTCTACATGGTGGAACATATAGAGTATTCTATATACTGAGAGTGCAATTCTAAGTTCTATGCGTGGATTCAACGAAGAATTAATAAGTCAGTGAATTTTAGTAATAAATTCTTGATCTGCTTATTGGAAGCTCAGTTATATAGACCCATGGTCCCCGCGCTAGTTGAGATAATATTTATTGTAAGACTCATATAATTGGTTTTGATTAATCAATTATAATTCTCAAATTAGACTATGTCTATTTGTGAATTTTTCACTAAGTAAGGGTGAAATTGTAAAGAAAGAGTTTTAGGGGCATATTTGTTAATTATGATACTTTGTATGGTTCAATTAATAAATATGATAAATGACAATATTATTTAATAATTATTTATAGTTATTAAATAGTTAGAATTGGCATTTAAATGGTTGAATTTGAAAATTGGCGTTTTTGAGAAAATCAGATGTAGAAAAGATAAAACTGCAAAATTGCAAAAAGTGAGGCGCAAATCCACTTGTATAGGGCCGACCACTTTTTTAGGGAATTTAAACTGATATTTTCATTATTTTAATGCCAAATAATTCAAACCTAACCCTGGTGGAATGCTATAAATAGATAGTGAAGGCTTCAGGAAATTCACACTTAAATTTTCTATTTTTCCTTCAGAGAAAAACCTGAGCCTTTCTCTCTCCCTATCTTTAGCCGCCACTTCTTCTTTCTCTTCCCTCTTGAATTTCGAAATTCTTAGTGTGAGAATAGTCCCCACACACAGCAAGTGATACCTCAATCATAGTGAGGAAGATCGTGAAGAAAGACTTTCAGCAAGAAGGAGTTTCAGCACTAAAGAATCAGAGAAAGAGATCAAGGTTCAGATATTGATAACGCTCTCCTACAGAAAGGAATCAAGGGCTAGATATCTGAATGGAAGGAGTCATATTATTCCGCTGCACCCAATTAAAGGTTTACTAAACTTTATATGTGTTTATTTCATCGTTTTAGAAAGTTCATATTTAGGGTGTTAATCAACATAATTGTGAGTAGATCTAAGATCCTGGTAAAATGATTTCCAACAGGACCATGGATCTATATTGCTGAGCTTCCAATAAGTTGAGCCGAATTTACCAAGTAAATCCCTAACTTATTAATTCCTTGTTGAATCCACTCTAAGAACTTGGAATTGCACTCTCAGACTTATATAGAGCATTCTATATGTTCCACGATATAGATATGCTATCTCATTGAACCATTGTTATAATCTTAATGTGATCAAAGATCCTCTATATAGATGATTTACATCGAGATGGGATAAATTTACCGTTTTCACCCCTCAATGTATTTGGCCCCTTAAAACACTTAGCTACCTGTAAATGATGTTTTAGTGATCTAATATATAGTCACTGTAACAAGAGCTCATCCATTTACTTCTATTTAACTAAGCTCGAAGGGAATCATCACTTGACTTTTATACACCAGTAGAAGCTATAGATTCCATATTTATGTTTAGCGCTCCCACTCAGTCATGCTATCATGTTCCCAAAATATATGTATCATCCTGACCCAAAAGTAGGCTTAACTAATAAATCAAAGAACATGAATAGCACTCCTGAAATTGAGCCTAAGCATATCAGGATTTAGATTCTTTTAATCTAAGATCAACTACTGACATTGACTTGGAAAGATACAACGGTAAGTTTATAATATCTTGACCAAGTTCAATATCGGTCCAGTCCAATGCATACTCCATACATTCGAAACTAGTATACTTTACTAATGTCCTGGAAGGAACATAACACTTACTCCAAGTGTAAGTATACTTCATCGCTAATTATCACATCAGTGTAAATCCAAAACACTGATGAAAGAGGGACTTAGTCTTTTGAATCATATAATCACAATCACATTCCATTGTATTGACAATACTGTAATTGTGAATAAATATATGTTCTGGACTTAACTGATTTTGTGCATATATTAAATATGTATATTAAACCATAAGCATGTAAATTACATGTTAACATAATCACTTCTAATCTCTTAAATTGATAACTAATCAGATTGTAATGGGTTTTATTTAGGGCACAAAACCCAACAAACACCCACTTGCACTAACATAAAACAAGTTGTGCATTACAATCAATCTTTTGTCTTGATCTTCAGATCAAGTGTAGTATATTTGAATCCACCCAAATTTCTGGAACCAGGTTCATAAAACATTATGAAACATCCTTAACTATATGCTTTACTCATCAAGGGATACTGAAATCCTTACTGCCCATTAAGTACATCTGAACAAACAGAAGACATATCTCTCAAATTTTAAAATTTGGAATTGAGATAATGCAGTGTAGAACTTTCTTCAGTAAAATAACTTTATGGTAATTTCAAATTTACAAAGTTATGTATATCTTCTCTGATGGAGCTTGAATTATTATAGATGGGTTTTTACACTCTTATAGAATAACTCCTCCACCCCCAAAGTAACCACTATCTCAAATTCTTAAAGAGTTGGTGTGGATATTAGGATTACTAATGTATAGTTCCTAAATATCTAACATATAGGTCACTTTCATAAATCTTTCTTGATTGTCCCCTAATGTTCCTTATTTGATTACATCTCAGATGGCTCCCACTCAATAGTAGATGTCTGGTTAAAAATACTTTTAACCTCTTATTATTGTTTTGAGGGATATCTCGTTGTGACTTATTGTTTAGTCTGAAATTGTAAGTTTCTTTAAGACTAGGTCATCAACATAGCAGTCTAGTATTTGAAGTGTAAAATACTTGCTAGAGATTAAGCAATCAAATTAAGATACCATAAAATTGTTATGAGGATTAGAAATCTTGACTCAAGTCATTCAAATGGATTATGCAAGAATTCTTCTATCTTATTTTCATAATTCTGATAAGTTATTTCTATCCACGTGAATGGTTAGATTTGTTTTATCAGTGGTGTTCTTAAGTTCCTATCACAAGTGTCAACCAAATGAGAATGGGTAAAGAATTTTAATATTCTCCCACTCAATTAAGGTAGTGTGATACATTATCAAAGAACTTTATTGGTATCATTATCTATTACAACAGTAAATTTAAATTGGAACATATAATCAAGATCAAGGATTTATTCTGATAATAGCTAATTTATTATATTATTTCCATGTTTAAAATTGTGTGTCATAAAGAGTGTTGTGGAATAAAGTCCACCCCTAAGTATATAGAGATTATGATCCACCCCTAAAGGTTGTAGAGATCATGATTCTCTAAGGGCTCGTTTGGAACGCCGTATTAGGTCGTATTGTATTGTATTGTATTATATTGAATTGTATTTTATGCAATATTTTTATGTAAAACTATATGTGGTATTAACTTTTATGGACACCTAAATATATAATATTTTAGTATAAATTAAAGTTTAACATAGTATTATATAAAAATATGATATATAATCCAATTCAATATAATACAATACAATACAATACGACTTAATACGGCGTTCCAAACGAACCCTAAGTGTAATAGAGATTATGTGGAGTTGAATATAATCCAGAGTTTATTAGATATAAAAGATCGTTGAACTGCATATTATTCTTAACTTTTCTCCACCCCTATCAGATCAAAAGATCTTTTTATTAAACAAATTCTTAATAATTGTTTTAGAATTAACAATTATTCATAAACATAGAAATAATTTCTAGTGTTTATGTAGTAATAACTCTGTAAAGAGTATAAATAACTATAGAATTTGTATCAATAATAAAAACACATACACATACAAACATAATTAATACAATAATTGGTAATTGATTTACAAGATAAAGTAATGAAGCTCGACTCATAGATTGCAATTTATTAAAAAAAACTTAATTTAAAAAAAAAAAATTGTTTGCAACATCATGAGAACAGGGAATAAAATCCCAAACTTGAAATCCAAATTGTTTTAAAATTGAAACAATTAATTCAAAAAAGTAAATAAATAAATGAGCTTCTTCTTATCTTTGACGAACTCCATCCCTTTATCCAGCTTTCAAATCCAACTCGCTACGACAACACCTGAGTTTAAGAAGCTTGAGCTGTAAGAAGAAAAATAAACAAGGTTAGTAGTCAAGAATTAATAATCCAAATGGATAATAATTCACTAAAACACATCAGTTTATAGAAAGAAATACCTTGTTTCTTTGCAAGAAGCTTAGGACATTGGGGTTTCCAATGGCCTTTCTCATTGCAGTAGAAACACTTTCCTTTTGGTGTATCACCAGAAGCTGTAGCCTTTTTGTTCTTAGTTGTTTTCACAGCTTGAGCTCGCTTCTTGGCATTTTTCCACTTCTTCTTATTCTTGGGTTTGGAAGTAGAGGCAACGTGTGCCTCAGGATTATTCGTCCTATTACCATTTCTAGAATTCTAAGGCTTACTCCCTTTCTTCTTGGGTCCTCCAATCAAATTTTCATATGTCTGAAGGTCATTGACTAACGTGTGAAAGTCTTGTTCCTTCTTGTTCATGACATAATTTGATGTATAGGGCAGAAAATCTGGAGTCAGACTATTCAAGATGAGACTCACTTGAGTAGTCTGATCCATTTTAGCACCATGATTCTGGACTTCCTGAAAATAACCTGCCATTTGGAGAAGGTGATCATGCACATTCTGATGGGGTTCCATCCGTGTGTTGATGAATTTCTTAGTCGCGTCAAAGCGAGACTGGATAGATCCCATACCAAATAGCTCAGTTAACTGCGTCATGATTTCTGCAGCCGTGACAGCGTTAGCAAACCTTGTTTTCAAGGTGTCAACCATGCTGGAAAGCATGAAGTATCGAGCTTTGTTGTTAGCATTCTGCCAACGCTCGAACTTCTCTTTAACAGCTTTGGTTGCATTGTCACCTGGCTGTTCAGGAGACGGCTCAGTCAACACAAACAGGGCACTTTCACCTATGAGAGCAATATTAATGTTCTCTCTCCATTTAGGGAAGTTAGATCCATTTAGCTTATTTTCAGTCAACAATGACAACATGGGATTTGACATGGAAATTTAGGATACTACAAAATAATAAATAGGAATCAATTATGGTTTAACACAAAATCTTATTCAGAAATTATTAGCACATAGCCAGTAGGAATGACTAGAGAAAATACTAAAAAATACAATCCTAAATAATTTCCAAGGTTTTCAACAAACTGATATCAGTGTCCCGTTTAGGCGAGAGTCAAAGCTATCATCCATTGAATAGAGTTGTCAGCTCATCTAAAATAATAAATATTCTAGCAACCTTTTATTCGATCGAAAAGAGAATCCGACGTTGTCCTGTTTAGGCGAGAGTCAAGGTCATTCCTATTTCATGAGCTTCCACCATTGTTTCATACGTTTGTAAGTCTTATACAGTCGCCACCATTAGGGTGATCAAAACTAATATAAAAAACTTACAAATATACTTATCTTTCGAGATTAAACGGTGCTAACTTGCTAATGAATGTTCCTCCATTAGGGAGGATTACTCAGTAAAACAATAGCTATGTAAAACCAACAATGGAGATCGAATATCTTAATAATAAAGCTCATTATTTAAAATGTATTTTCTTCTATTATTTATTTTAAATATATATATATTTATTTAATTAAATTTTGAATTTAGAATAAAATTCTAAATAAAATTTAATTTAATATTTATAAAATTAAACTTAGATGGTTAAGAAAACAAAATGAATTATTTCCATCTTAGTATTAATTTTTCAATAAATATTAAGAAAATTACTTAATTTAAGTTGTATTAATTTAAATTAATTTGCAACTCAAATTTAAATTTTCTATAAATATATATATTGTATTTAAAAAAAAAAAAATATAAAACTACACAATTTTCGAAATACATTAAAAATTAAATTAATCTTTACTAGAAAAATACTTCAAGCAAGAATACTATCTGTTGACCGAGTTTTTCGGCAACTGATAAAATATTATAAAATTACTGAGCTGTAAGAAAGTGAGAGAAGGATTTTTACGTGGTTGGGGCGTTAATGAGCCTTAGTCCACGAGTCTCTGTTATTTATGGATGTCTTTAATACAGAGAATATATTTGGGAGAGTTTCACCCTTATAAATACAGAGAATGTTCTTGGTGAGTGTTTACTCTACTTGCTCATATGCAGCCCAAGATTCCCGATCCCATTTAATGAGCTTTAAGGGGGTATTTATAGTGTTTTTGGTGGGGTGATCCCTAGAATTGTCCTTACAAGTGTATCTGTAAGTATCCATAAAGTTGGGTATTCCCAATGAATATAGCATGGGTAATGCATGGTCAAATCCCTAAGTTCTGTAGGGTTTTTATGTGGAATGTCCTTATTGCCTTTTGATTGATGTGACTCTTCACAGTGTAGCCGTCGCTAGACTTAAATGATCATTACTGTGCCGCTGCTGGTTGGAGGTTGTGCCGTCAGACTTTATTGCGTGTAGCAGTCCCAACACGCTTCCTCCCATGCGGCATTTAATGCGACTTGACTGCTCAGGAGAAGCCTGACACCTCGCGGAGATGCCTTAGCGCTATTCGAGCTTCCGGGAGCATATGAAGTTCCATGTGCCTTCTCCGGGGGCTGCGTCCTGGACGCTACCTTATGGCATAAAGACTTAGCAAATATTGTGAATTGCTTGATCCACGTGTCCTTAGCTGGTTGGTCCACGTATATTGGGAAAAATCAGGGGCAACATTTACCCCCCAAGCCTTGTTCTTTTGAAAAATGAAATAAGGCTTGTTCAAGTGCCTCCGGTTGACTCCTCGGTTTCCTGGCACGAGTTTTGAGCGCATGAGGGTGTATCTAATGATGTCTTTTAATGCAGCGATTCACTTTTTGCAGGGGTCGATTCGTTTCGCGCCCATTGATTGATACGGCGCATTAATGGTGTCAGACGGATACACAAACGTTTCCACCGCCTTTACTGCCAATCGATCTGGTCTGTTGATCTTTGAGCATTCGAATCGTGTGCTTCCCCTACCGTTCGATTGGTAGGTGATGACGCCTGTTCCTCATGCAGCTTTGCCTATAAAAGCCACCACCTTTTCTTCATTTCGGTTACTTCCCATTTCTTGCCAACTTTGCTCAAATTTCCCAGAGAGAAAATTCTCAGACCTAAAACAAGGCCTTTAAACACTTTGCAATTTTCCCCAGTTCCTCTTCGTTCGTTGCTATCAGTCCTTCTTGTCTCTATTCGATTCACAGCAGGACCCCCAGTTTCAACACTTCATCGTAAGTTCTTTGCACCCTTTGCTTTATTATTGAATGGCATGCTATTACTTATCTGTTTGTTCTTTTCTGGGTTTGCATTCGAAGTTTCTGGGCATGCAAGTGTTTAAGCCCTTCATACAATCGGTTTGAGTTTACTGCTCTGGTGATAGGATTGCTGTTGTCACGCCTCTGTTGTTATTTTTTTTTTGTAGAAGGCCATACGTTCTTCGTATAACGGTTGCTTAGGGCATAGGACAGACTTTTTTTTTTCTTTCTATTTTCTTTAACGCGTAAGGCCGTCTTCTGTGAATTTATTGCACCCGACTCTTGTCCAGGGAATCCTCCCAGGGTTTCCTGTATGACACGTGTTCGGAGGGGGCCTCTTTCCAGCGGTTAGGGGACCCCCATTCCCTTTTTCTTAATTTAGGGTTTGGTATGGGGCCTAACTGCTGGAATCTTACTCTTTTTACAGAATCGAAAAATGTCTGCTTCTGGCTCAAAGTCATCGAAGAAAAGTGGTAAGCGCCTCGCTACCCTTGAGGAGGTCTCACTGGGACCCGTTGCCCAGGAGGGGTACAAGTCCCGGGCGACCGGATGGGAAGCGGCCGAGCTTCACTCCACTCTGACCTGCCTCCATCAGTTGGAGAACATTGTGGAGGTTGCTGGAATCAAGCCTTCCACATCAGGGACCTACCATCGGCCACCTCGCGACGCGGAGACGCCCAACCATAACTACGGCGGTTTCGGGGCCTGGAGCCAAACGCACCTGATGGCTGGGGCCATGCTTCCTCTTCAAGATTATTTTGTTAATTTTTTAGTTTTCGTCGGCCTTGCGCCATACCAACTTATTCCCCAAGCATAACGCCTGCTTTCAGGCTTGTTTATTTTTTATGCCGCCCGGGGTAGGGATCTCCCCGCCCGGCGGAAATTTTGTATTTTTATGAACTTGTTTCCGTCCCCAAAAAGGGGGACAAACTTAAGGATGGTTTTTATGGGTTCCGGGCCCACCCTGCTAACGAAGGGGTGGTCCCGTATAACAGGCAAACTCACGTTAAGGAGTATCGCCATCGCTTTTTCTTCTCCTCCGGATTCCGGGCAGTGGACCATCCGGAGCTCCTTACTGAGTGGGTGAGGATTCCTCCTTATGAACGGACTGCACCTACTCAGGCCTTTCTTCGGAGGGCCCAGGCCTTTGCCTCTTACGACCGGGCTGATCTTGACGTCGGGGGTCTGGTCACTACGGAGAACTGCACTCATCCTTCCGCATCAATCTGTGGAGGACTCTAACCTTTCCCGGGTTATCTGTCCCAACGTGAGGGCGCCGGTCGCGGAGAAGAGCTTCCGAGACGAGATCATTGCCACGGCAGAGAAGAAGTACCAGGAGTATCTCTACCGGAAGGCCCAGGAGAAGGCGTACTCTAAGGCCCAGGAAGCTTCCGAGAGGGCACTTCGCGTGGGGAGCCCGGTGGAGAGAAGGAGTCAGGCGATTGCCGGGAAGCCCCTTCACATTGGGGATTCAACGGAGAGAAGGGCTCCCAGGCCACAACCTTCGGCTCAGGAGCCGAACACTGGGGCTCCTGGTGCCAGCACTTCCGGCGCCGGCGGTAAGTCTCCTTTGGTAGTTCATTATGTCCCTTCTGTTGGCGAGTATGCCAGTCTTAGGCCCGTAGGGTTCGACGAGCGTCTTTATAGATTTAGGATGCCCTCGACCCGATGGGGGGAACGTTTGAAGGAATTTTATTTTTCAAACTTAGGAGATTTCCTAGGTCGGTCCCGGATGGGTTCTGGTCCTCCGGAGCCCGTTCCCTTAGGTCATTCAGCTTACATTACATCCAGCTGGTTCCGGCCTTCGGACAGCTATCTCGGAGATGATGCTGCCAGCATAAAAATTCGGAACTTTGCTAGGGCCGAATTAGAGAGTCAGGGTAGGACTAGCTTGCTTGCCATATCTTGTGTTGGCGGTTTCCCACGGATGTTCTAACACTTGCTTTCTTTTATTGTAGCAGGTGCTTCTATGGACGCCATTTTGGCCGAACTTGCTGGGGTTCACACTCCTGAGGCTCCTCCTGCCTTTACTTCTTCCCCGATGGCCCCCGCTTTAAAGATTTCTTCCAGCGCTCCTCCTGACACTATTGATTTAGTGGATGACGAGGAGGTGCTGCCGGGAGAAGGTCAAGAAAAGCAATGGGGCTTTTCTGAGGAAGTTGAAGAAGGTGCAGGGGGGCTCCGGGCTCTTCCTCAGGAAGTTGAAAAAAGTGAAGAAGAGCAAGAAATTGCTCTAATTCGCAAGCGTAAAGGCAAAATGATTGCCCAGGAGGAGCCCAAGCGGCCTCGGAGGGCTGATACTCCGGCCCACGGTCTTGATGGTGGGGTCTCTCCCATGGAAGAACATACTGCCCCTCCCAACATTGTGCTGACTCCGGTTCCTGGAGACGAGGCGAGACAGGAGCTCTGGATAGCTAAACACAACTACGCCATGGATGAATACTCCCGGGGGTATGCTGAGGTGGAGGCCCTTAGGAGGGTTCTACGGGTTGAGGTGCAAAACACCATCAATAACCCGGAGTACCAGAATCCGTGGGACCTAAATTTGGACCACCTAACGGACTGGTTTGGTCGCCTCCTCGGGCCCACCTTAGCTCCCTTTGCTGCGGAGATGACTGGCGAGTTCGCGTCTCAGCTTACCCAGTGCGCGCCTAAGCGGTTCGCTGCTTGTGCATCCTTGAACTCCATCTTCCAAGTCCAGGATCTCAGCCACTCCCTCACTGTGGTAAGTGTTTTGTAATTTTGCTTTTCCCCTTACTGTTTTCCTTTTTGGAGATTCTTTCTTATACTTGTATTGTTGTTTAGCTTGCTGTTGAAGCTGGCCGCCTCTCCAAGAACATAATTAACCATGGCTTCATCCTCTCTAATTTTGGAGACATGAACGAAGTTAGGAAGGTTCTTCAGGATCTTACTGCAGAGAGGCAGCTTTACCAAGAGGCTGCTGAGTGCCGGGAGGCCGCTGTTGGGTTTTATGCCCTAAATAAAACTCATTTCAATATAATCAGATTTACTTATTAATATAGATCAGAAATAACATTTAATGTTGCATGGTTCACATGATTTATTTCATGATTATATGTACATAATGTATAAATTCATCTGAAACCCTTTTCACATACTTGATCCTGTTTATTGTGCCGTCAACACATTGGAAAGTAAACATGACTATGTGAATAAAGTTTCCTAGATTTATCAGACACAGGGTTTTACTGATATGATAATCTACAACAAGAGTTTACTTGTATTTGGAGAAATACTATGTTCTTTCCAGAACATTGGTTAAAGTAAAGCTCAGGTTGGATGCATGGAGTATGCATCGGAAGGGACCGATATTGAACTTTGACTTAGATTTATTAAACTTACCGTAATATCTATTTAAGTCAATATCGCCTAGTTGATCCTAGATCAAATGATCTTAATCCTGATATGATTAGGCTCAATCTTGAAAGGCTATTCGTGTTCTTTGATTTGTTAGTTAAGCCTACTTTTAGGTCAGGGTGATACGTACATTTTGGGAACACGGTAGTGCAATTGAGTGGGAGCGCTATCATAAACATGGAATCTATAGCTTCTATCTGGCGAATAGTAAGCAAAGGATGATCTCCTTCGAGCTTGACCAAACGAACATAAATGGTGGAGTACTCATTTCACATAAGCTGAAATATCATTTATACGGGGTCAAGTGTTTTAAGGAATAAATACATTGTAGGGTGTAACGGTAATTTAATCCCTTTACAGTGTAGATCATTCATATAGAGGATCATTGATCACATTAGGATTATAACAATGGATAACTAATGATGTGTCTATATGGTGGAACATATAGAGCATTCTATATACTGGGAGTGCAATTCTAAGTTCTATGCGTGGATTCAACGAAGAATTAATAAGTTAGTGAATTTTAGTGCTAAATTCTTGATCTACTTATTGGAAGCTCGGTTATATAGACCCATGGTCCCCCCACTAGTTGAGATAATATTGCTTGTAAGACTCATGTAATTGGTTTTGATTAATCAATTATAATTCTTAAATTAGACTATGTCTATTTGTGAATTTTTCACTAAGTAAGGGCGAAATTGTAAAGAAAGAGTTTATAGGGGCATATTTGTTAATTATGATACTTTGTATGGTTCAATTAATAAATATGATAAATGACAATATTATTTAATAATTATTTATAGTTATTAAATAGTTAGAATTGGCATTTAAATGGTTGAATTAGGAAATCGGTATTTTTGAGAAAATCAGATACAAAAGGTGTTAAAATTGCAAAATTGCAAAAAGCATGGCCCAATCCACTAAGTGTAGGGCCAGCCACTTTTGTAGGAAATTTAAACTGATTTTTTCATTATTTTAATGCCAAATAATTCAAACCTAACCCTAGTGGAATGCTATAAATAGATGGTGAAGGCTTCAGGAAATTTACACTTAAATTTTCTATTTTTCCTTCAGAGAAAAACCTGAGCCTTTCTCTCTCCCTATCTTTAGCTGCCACTTCTTTCTCTTCCCTCTTGAAATTTCGAAATTTCTTAGTGTATGAGTAGTGCCCACACACAGCAAGTGATACCTCAATCATAGTGAGGAAGATTGTGAAGAAAGATCATCAGCAAAGGAGTTTCAGCATCAAAGATTCAGAGAAAGAGATCCAGGTTCAGATATTGATAATGCTCTGCTACAGAAAGGAATCAAGGGCTAGATATCTGAACGGAAGGAGTCATATTATTCCGCTGCACCCAATGTAAGGTTTCTTAAACTTTATATGTGTTTAATTTATCGTTTTAGAAAGTTCATATTTAGGATGTTAATAAACATACTTGTGAGTAGATCTAAGATCCTGGTAAAATAATTTCCAACAACTGGCCTCAGAGCCATGGTAATTGATTTACTTACAAGAAATTTGGACTTTAAAACGATTGTTTGTATGTTCTTTGGATGGTATCATGTTGTATTGAGTGTTATTTGATGATTGATTGATGATTGTGAAATTTTCGTGAAAAATAATTGTTATTTCGGTTCTGACATTATTTTTATTGGATAGTATGGAAAAAATTAAGCAAGTTAGCCTTTTACAGAACTCAATTTGGATTTTATTTGAATTAGTTATGATTTTTTGAAGATTTGACAAAATCGGAGCTGTGCTGATAGTTTCCTGCGATCGCAGAACTGTCCGTACAGTTTCGAATTTTTTCAATTTTCTTCAATTTTTCATACTTTTTCATGGAATTAACTTCCAATTTTTTGTATGGTTTTGTATATATACTATTACTATTCCTAATTCAATTCTAATTATCATTTTGAATTAATTTAATTTTTTTTTAATTTAATTCAAGATATTAGTGTAATTTGAATTTGAATAGAATTAGTATTTATCTTTTTGCTTAAAAATCTATCTTATTTTTAAATTTGATTATATTTTTTTTAAATTTAAGGTCAGATATTTTAAGATATTTATAATATCTTTTAAGATATTTAAAAATATCTTATCTTTTAAAGATATTTATAATATCTTTTAAGATATTTTAAAAATATCTTATCTTTTAAGATTTTTTAATTAAATCTTTTTAGATATTTTGACCATATTTAAATTTAAAATAAGATATTTATAATCATGTAATTTTAAATAGATATAAGATATTTTGCTAATTTTTTAAATTTTGTTATTTTATTTATTTAAATTACATTTAAAAAAATTTGAAAAAGATATTTATTTATCTTTTCTAATTTTTTATTTAATTTTTATTTATAAAATAACATTTAAAATTTAAAAGTAGTTAGCAAATTTTTGAAATGATATTTAGGTTGGTTGAAACCTAATTTTTCAAAAATTGTAGGTTTAATTTTAAATTTTTTTTAAATTTCGAATTTTTTTTAAAATTTTTTAAAAATTTTCAAAATTTTTTATTTTATTTTTATTTATTTAATTAATTATTTTCGAAATTAAATATTTATTTAAAATTAAATAAATCCTACATCCAACTATCCAGCTAACCTTGTTGCAGGAGTATGTGTTTTAGCTTATGTGTAAGTTTTTAAAACCTATTATTACTTGATTGCAAATAGCCATGGTTACTTTTTGCCAGATCTAATGATCTGATGGCTCCCTTGGTCAAGATAATAATTTGTAACAGGTATATTTACAATCTTCTTTCATCTGTGTATGACCTAGCAACATGATAGGACCCATCCAAAGTGTGCCTGTGTGAGCCTATGTGTTTAATTTTATTATAGATGCATATAGGTTAATGTTGCTAAATAAAATGTCATAGTCATTGATAGATTTTATTTAGGCCCATTTAGTTTTGGGCTTATTCAATTAATAACAGTTGTTCTTATTAAGGTTAAATTCCTCTCTTTTGGGCCTTGTGTGAGAGTTGGGAGCCATAGAAGTGGGTACGACATACTGAACCCAGCACCCCCTCACACAAACCACCCCAATTGTGAAGGCCCATTTGCCTGATTTGAACAACTGTACTAGGTTAATTACACTAGTTTAACCTAATAAAATTGATTAGCAACATAATTAATTTCATTTATTTTGAAATTAATTTAAGAAAAATATAGTTTAAAGAATTTTTTATTCTAAGCTAAACTATATGTATTTTCTTGTATTTAATTAAATATAGAATTATAACCATCTAGATTCTTTCTGGAGCTTAATTTTTCATTAAATATTCCTATTTAAGTTGATATTTAGTTATCTACAACTAACCAACTCAAATCTGAATATCTTTTGAATTTCAAATTTCAAAATTAAGTTGAGGAATTTTAGGCATTGGTTATTAAGATTCTTTAGATATTTTTTAAGTTAATATCTTTTCGAATATTAACTTAAAATGGAATATTTTCAAATTAAGTGGTTACAACTTAATTTTTGATATTTAATTAAATTTAAATTTAAAAAAAATATTTAAGTTCTAGATTTTTTCTAATACAACTTAAATTAGATATTTTTTCAAATTTTGTGGAAAAGATACTTAGTCAAATAAGATATTTTCTAGATAGTTATTTCTAGACTACTTATTATTTCTAATATTAAATAGGAAAATATTATAAATTGTGAAATTAATTATTTAATTAATTTTGGTACAATTTATTTTAAGTATATTTTTCCTAGTATTAAACTAGAGATTAATAATTAAGCCTTCTCTAAACTTAATTATTTATTTCTTGAATTTAATACATTTAATTAATTTGAAAATTAAATATCTAAGTTGATTTTTATCATCATACTTAAATATTTCTTTTTCATGACATTTAATTAAATAGAAAATTATTTTTAGTTGAAATTTATTTTTTTCAACTAAATTTAAATAATTTTCAAAATATTTTCTTTATTTTATTAATCAATTTTCGAAATTGCATTTCTTAAATGCTAGAATTTCGAATTTTATCTTAAAAAATAGATTAAGTTGTAAATTAATTATCTATTTTAATTAATTCTTGGATCAACTTAAATCAATGATTTTTTCATTTATTGATTAATTTAAAATAAATTGAATTAAAATATATTATTAGAAATTGAATTAATTAGTCAAAGGAAAATCTAGATAGGTGATATTTTTGCTTGAAGTATTTTTTCTAGTGTATTTAATTAAATAGAAAATTAATATTTAAGTTGATTTTCATCATCATACTTAAATATTTGAAATTTTTCTTATATATTTAATTAAATAGGAAAATTATATTTTTTGTTGTAAATTAATTTTATTAATTAATTTTGGACCAACATTAAATTAGAATAATTTTTCCAGGATTTATTTTAATATGCATTTTTCGAAAATTGTATTCTTATATACTTTAATTTTTCGAAATGCAATATATATTTATAGAAAATTAAATTTAAGTTGTAAATTAATTTAAATTAATTTTGTAACAACTTAAATATTTTTTCTAAATATTTATTGGATATTATTACTAAGATGGAAATAATTCATGTTATTTTCATATCCATCTAAGTAAAATTTATAAATATTAAATTAAAATTTATATTTAGAATTTTTCATTCTAAATTGGAAATTTTAATTAAATAAATATATATTTAAAATAAATAGAATAAATAAAGAGAATCAAAGAAAATACAACTCACTTTAAATAATGGGCTTGATTATTATTGAGATATTCGATCTCCATTGTTGGTCTTACAAAAGTTAAATGTTTTCAATATAACCTCGAGACGCTAGACTTCGTCCCCCTATGGATGGTTATTCGTTGAACGCATTTAACACCGTAAGATTTCATTTGATAAGTGTTTTGTAAGTTTTCGTCTCTATTAGACTCTCCCCTACGGTGACTACTTAGAGATAAACTTATGAAACATGAAACAATGGTGGAAGCTCATAAAATGAGAATAACCTTGACTCTCGCCTACCGGGACAACGTTGGATTCTTATTTTGATCGAATAAAAGGTTGCTAGAATGGTTTCTATTTTAGATGAGCTGACAACTCTATTCAATAAATGATACTTTGACTCTCGCCTCTTAGGGACAACTTTGTATCGGTTGTTGAAAACCTTGGAAATTATTTAGGATTGTATGTTTTAGTATTTTCACTAGTCATTCCTACTTGCTATATGTTTATAATTTCTAAATTGTGTATGAATTTATATTGAACCATGTTATTTTCTGTTATTAAGTTGTAGTTTAATTTCGAATCTTCATTGTTGGTCTAACATGTTTGTTTTTCTAATGAGATAAATCCCTAATGGATTTTTACCATTAGACATACATAATAGTGTAAGATCTCGAAAGATAAGTATTGTATATGCGACATCTAACTGTTCATCAATTGATGACACCTTAGACTAGTATTTTTACAATATGAAACAAGAAGATTACATAAATAAGATTACTTTGTCTTTCGCTAATCGAAGCATCGTTGGATTCTTATTTTAAACGAAATTATCCTAATTCCTCTTAGCTTATTCATTTCGAATTAGCTTCAAACATATCATTGGATGAATGGTCTATAAATCATTTCATGTCATTATATTTTCTCTTAAGAAATTAAATGACGCATATGATTATAATCCCGAAATTCTATTCCCAATTGATATAAAACCTCAATCTTAGAAATCTCCTACTTGTATGGGCAAATCTGACTTAGAGTTTGTATTAGTAGTGCTGGTCCAAGAAAGAATTACTCATTATATTTGGTTGAATTTAAGTCTTTGACTTTAATTTTAGAATCCAAATAGAAATTTTCTTAAATTTCTAATTCCAGAATACAATACAGTTACACTTTCTCAAGTGTTTAATATCCATCTTCTATTAATGGATTAAAACTGTATGGAATATGAGTTAGGTATTCTGTGACCAGGATCCACTTGCAGTATTCTAAGAACTCTTTGATGTAACTAAACCTATGTCATCATAGACACTACCACTTTCTTTTAATCTATGGCATTTGTATCTTGTTCATAGTGGATTTGACAAGATCAATCTCTCGCAAAGAGTTAATATGCCTATATCCACTGAAAGTAGTTCATCTCATTCGCAGATGGATGTACATTCAGGGGTGGATATGAGTTTTTCGTTGTACTCTTAAAACGATAACTCTAGATTATACCTTTTAGCAAAGAAATTTGAAATGTTTGAAAATTTCATTAATTTCTAGCAATGGTTAAAACCATTAAGGTAAGTGGTTAAAGATCTTGCGGGCGATAGGGGTGGAGAAATAGTTAGTAGATATGCGGTTCAAAGATCATTAAATTGATTTTTGAATTATATCCAAACTTACCTCCCGTAAATTTCGAGTTGCATGTTGATGATTAGTTACTAGTCGTTGCCTAAATCCTTCTATGGTAATACAATTTCAGAATGATGTAATGGTTGTATACTTAATGTAAATCATTACTAGATTCATGGATGACCTAATCAAAATCTTAAGAAAAGCTAGAACTGTTAACCATGGTTTGTTAGCTATTCTAAGTGATTAGGGGTGGACCATCCCATTGTCAATAGATAAGAAAGTGTTTGTTCAAACAAATACTACTTTTCTAAGAAAATGACTAAGTCTGAAAAACAAGTAGCAAATAAAGGAGATATTTAATTCTTGATTCCAAAAGTGTTCTATCATCTTATATGACATATGATGATCCCACTGCCTCTGTTGTCTTGTCACAACAAAAAAGGTTAATACCATTTAGTTTTCTTCGACATAATTCACGGTACCTTGTCGTAGTGGGAGAGTTTCTAGGAACTCACCTTCTTATGACTTGGGAGACACAAGTGATTAAAATCCATTGTGAGTTTAAACAAGTAATGGATTGTCAAGATAAGAAACTAAGAAGAAAGCCAATAGAACTATGGTTTAATCCATTCACATGGAATGACCTAAAGTTTTCTATTACAAGGACATAAAAGGAAATTTTCGTTAATAAGTCTATTCTATGGACTTAACAAAACTTCCTGTTCCTAGTATTATAGGTTTGAGTTTATCTAAACCTATGGCTTGTGGTATACCTGGTAATTACTTACTCTAATGCAAGCAACTTACTTTAGTAAAATGCTGAAGCATTTTCTTTCTAATGGCAATCTATAGAAGCTTCACAACTTCTTAGGTATAGATTTTATTTATCTAAGGAAAAGTCTTAACTATTCCAGAAAAGATAAAGCCATGAAAGAATTTCTTATATCAACAGTGAGAGGTCTTAGATATGCTTTTGTATGCCTTAGACTAGACATCTGCTGTTGAGTGGGAGTAATGAGTAGGTATCAGATTAATCCAGGAGAAGAACATTGGAAGACAATCAAGTAAATCTTAAGATAAAGAAGAGGAACTATATGTTAGTCTATAAGAGTGTGTTTAAAAACTCTTAGACTACACCATATCAGATTTCGAAATTTGCCTTAGTGCTAGAAAATCTTTCTGATAAGATGGTGGTTACTCTGGGGGTGGAATAGTGATTTTGGAGAAGTTTAAAAACCTATCTGAAGTCTCTAGGTCTACCAGAGAGAGACTGAATGTTAAAGCTGCAGGAAAGGTACTTATTCAGTCTAAGGAAAGTTCTATACATCTTTGGCACCATTCCAAATTGCCTTAAACTACTAGTGTTAATTTCCTGATTAACCAAAAGTAGTTGCCAAAGGTATAGAATCCAGTATCCCAAGAGAGTAGACATATAGAGAGGAATTTCACATTATCAATGATTTTGTGATTAAGGAAGAGTAATGGTGGAGAAAAGGTTGTGGTTAATTCAACCTTTCAGATCCTATTACGAGGAGTTTACTACTACTACACTTGATTTGTATATCAAGGTGTTGAGATTATTTGAAACGCACTTTTTGTTTTATATTAGTGCAAGTGGGAGTTTGTTGGGTTTTATGCCCTAAATAAAACTCATTTCAATATAATCAGATTTACTTATTAATATAGATCAGAAATAACATTTAATGTTGCATGGTTCACATGATTTATTTCATGATTATATGTACATAATGTATAAATTCATCTGAAACCCTTTTCACATACTTGATCCTGTTTATTGTGCCGTCAACACATTGGAAAGTAAACATGACTATGTGAATAAAGTTTCCTAGATTTATCAGACACAGGGTTTTACTGATATGATAATCTACAACAAGAGTTTACTTGTATTTGGAGAAATACTATGTTCTTTCCAGAACATTGGTTAAAGTAAAGCTCAGGTTGGATGCATGGAGTATGCATCGGAAGGGACCGATATTGAACTTTGACTTAGATTTATTAAACTTACCGTAATATCTATTTAAGTCAATATCGCCTAGTTGATCCTAGATCAAATGATCTTAATCCTGATATGATTAGGCTCAATCTTGAAAGGCTATTCGTGTTCTTTGATTTGTTAGTTAAGCCTACTTTTAGGTCAGGGTGATACGTACATTTTGGGAACACGGTAGTGCAATTGAGTGGGAGCGCTATCATAAACATGGAATCTATAGCTTCTATCTGGCGAATAGTAAGCAAAGGATGATCTCCTTCGAGCTTGACCAAACGAACATAAATGGTGGAGTACTCATTTCACATAAGCTGAAATATCATTTATACGGGGTCAAGTGTTTTAAGGAATAAATACATTGTAGGGTGTAACGGTAATTTAATCCCTTTACAGTGTAGATCATTCATATAGAGGATCATTGATCACATTAGGATTATAACAATGGATAACTAATGATGTGTCTATATGGTGGAACATATAGAGCATTCTATATACTGGGAGTGCAATTCTAAGTTCTATGCGTGGATTCAACGAAGAATTAATAAGTTAGTGAATTTTAGTGCTAAATTCTTGATCTACTTATTGGAAGCTCGGTTATATAGACCCATGGTCCCCCCACTAGTTGAGATAATATTGCTTGTAAGACTCATGTAATTGGTTTTGATTAATCAATTATAATTCTTAAATTAGACTATGTCTATTTGTGAATTTTTCACTAAGTAAGGGCGAAATTGTAAAGAAAGAGTTTATAGGGGCATATTTGTTAATTATGATACTTTGTATGGTTCAATTAATAAATATGATAAATGACAATATTATTTAATAATTATTTATAGTTATTAAATAGTTAGAATTGGCATTTAAATGGTTGAATTAGGAAATCGGTATTTTTGAGAAAATCAGATACAAAAGGTGTTAAAATTGCAAAATTGCAAAAAGCAAGGCCCAATCCACTAAGTGTAGGGCCAGCCACTTTTGTAGGAAATTTAAACTGATTTTTTCATTATTTTAATGCCAAATAATTCAAACCTAACCCTAGTGGAATGCTATAAATAGATGGTGAAGGCTTCAGGAAATTTACACTTAAATTTTCTATTTTTCCTTCAGAGAAAAACCTGAGCCTTTCTCTCTCCCTATCTTTAGCTGCCACTTCTTTCTCTTCCCTCTTGAAATTTCGAAATTTCTTAGTGTATGAGTAGTGCCCACACACAGCAAGTGATACCTCAATCATAGTGAGGAAGATTGTGAAGAAAGATCATCAGCAAAGGAGTTTCAGCATCAAAGATTCAGAGAAAGAGATCCAGGTTCAGATATTGATAATGCTCTGCTACAGAAAGGAATCAAGGGCTAGATATCTGAACGGAAGGAGTCATATTATTCCGCTGCACCCAATGTAAGGTTTCTTAAACTTTATATGTGTTTAATTTATCGTTTTAGAAAGTTCATATTTAGGATGTTAATAAACATACTTGTGAGTAGATCTAAGATCCTGGTAAAATAATTTCCAACAGCCGCTGCCAAAGCCAATGAGGAGGAGGCTAAGCGGAGGGAAGCCCAGGCAGAGGCGATGATCCGGGATGAGGCCCTGCAGAGAGACAGGCTGGAGTCCAAGCACCAAGAGGAGCTGAGGGCGGAAGGTGAGGCCACTGCAAAGGCCAGGCGGGAGCTTCGGGAGGCTAGGGAAGCCTTGGACGAGATGGTTGCCAAGGTGAGATCCTTAGAGGAAACTCACCAGGAAAACTTAGAGTCCCGGGCCGCTCTGGCCGCGGAGCTGAAGGAGCTCAGGGACTTCAAGGAACAAGCCTCAAAGAAGACAAAAAGGGCAGAGCTTCTTTCTCCCGTTTCCTGTGGCCGGTGCCCTAAGCGCTTCGATGATGGCGTCTTCATGGCTTGGTCTACCAATGACCAAAATATCAAGCTAACCTTCTACCCCAAACCTGAGGAGATTATCGCTAAATTCTGGGAGAATAAGAAGAAGCTTGATGCCATGGTGGAGGCACGCATCGGACCTCGTCTCCCTCCGCGCATTGATTAGGCCGTTCGAGATTAACCCAGTACAACCAGGATTTCACCCACTTCTCTCTCTTTTTTTTTTCTTTTATATATATTTGTTTATATACAACTATTTTGAGACAATACATTTATATAGCTGTTTTTATTTTGAGGGGAGACAATTTCTAAGGCCTGTCCCCGGGCCATTTGTATATATTTTGACCTGCCCTTTAGGGCTAGGATATTTATACGTGATCTTTTTTGATGCACATATTTCTCTTTTTGACCTGTCCTTTGGATCAGGATTTTTATACTTATGCTTTTTATTTTTGTGCATACTCTTTTTGACCTGCCCTTTGGGTCAGGATATTTTACTTAGTTTGTTTTCTGTCTGTCCGTGCGGTATACCCTAGTATCCCCCTGAGTGGCATAGAAACTTTGTTTTTGAGGCACTTATTTTTATTTACCTGTGGAGGAAGTATACATTTAGACGGTACAAACTCTTTAAACAAAGTCTAAGTTACATTCTTGGCTATTGGTAATATTTTCTGAGGTGATCGGCATTCCAGGCTCTTGGCACAATGGTTCCATCCATTCTTTTTAGCTTGTAAGTGCCTGAGCCGATTTCGTCCTCGATTTCATATGGTCCTTCCCAATTTGGCCCAAGTACCCCCACTCCGGGTTCCTGGGTGGCTGGGAAGACTCTTCTTAGGACCATATCCCCAATAGCAAATTTTCTGTTTTTAACCTTAGAGTTAAAATACTTGGTCACCTTCTTTTGATAAGCTGCCATCCGTATTTGAGACTCGTCCCGGAGTTCTTCAACTTGATCCAAGGCCTCTTGAAGCAAAGCTTGATTCGTGGCTGGATCGTAAGTCGTTCTCCTGTGGGACGGGAATAACGTTTCTACCGGGACCATCGCTTCACAACCGTACGCCATTGAAAAAGGCGAGTGACCGGTCGTGGTTCTGGGGGTCGTCCGGTAGGCCCATAACACTCTTGGCAACTCTTCAGGCCAGTTGTTTTTGCACGCCAACAACTTTTTCTTCAAGGTGACCTTTAGGATTTTATTGACTGCTTCCGCTTGACCGTTTGTTTGAGGTCTGGCCACCGCAGAGAAGCTTTTCACTACTCCGTGTTCGTTGCAGAAGTCAGTAAATTCCTCACAATCGAATTGCTTTCCATTGTCAGAGACTATTTTGTGAGGCAAGCCATATCGACACACTATGTTTTTGATAACAAAGTCCAGTGCTTTTTTAGCAGTTATGGTCTTCATGGGCTCAGCCTCCGTCCATTTGGTGAAGTAGTCTACTGCTACTATTGCATACTTTACTCCTCCTTTTCCTGTTGGCAGGGACCCAATAAGATCTATTCCCCATACCGCGAAGGGCCAGGGACTAGTCATCAGGGTGATTTCATTTGGAGGAGCTCTCGGTATGTTCGCGAACCTTTGACACGAATCACACTTTTGGACGTAGTCTGTGCAATCTCTTTTCATTGTTGGCCAGAAGTACCCCTGTCTCAATATTTTCTTTGAGAGACTGGGTCCTCCCGTATGATCTCCACAGAACCCTTCATGGACCTCTAGCATGATTTGTCTAGCTTCAGGGTCCGATACACACCTTAAAGAAGGCATGCTGAGTCCTCTTCGGTAGAGAATTTGATCCATCATTACATAACGATGAGCCTGATACTGAATCTTTCGAGACAGTGCCCTTTCTTGGGGCAACTCACCTTTTGTTATGTATTTTATGATAGGGACCATCCAGCTGGGTTCTTGCCCAACCGTTATCGTGGTCTCTTTTATTTTGATGCTTGGCTCTGCCAAGCGTTCCACTGGTACTACCCCCAACTGTTCGATTTCGCTATCTGAGGCTAGCTTAACGAGACAGTCCGCGTGAGCATTCTTTTCTCGGGAGATTCTTTCTATTTTGTAGTCCGTGAACTCGTGGAGTAGTTCCCGGACTATTGTTACAAACGCGGCCATTCGCTCGCCGCGTGTTTGGTATTCTCCGGATACCTGGTTTACGACCAGTTGGGAATCACTATAGACTTCCACTCTTTTGGCTCCTACGGCTTTTGCTAATTTCAGTCCTGCTATTAGGGCTTCATATTCGGCCTCATTGTTTGAAGCTGCGAAGTCAAACCGTAGGGCCGCCTAGGGTCGCAGTCCGGTTGGTGATATCATCGCCACTCCGGCTCCGGAACCGTTTTCATTGGAGGCTCCGTCTACAAATACTCTCCATGTGGGGATTGGCGGTACCGGCATATTCGCGGTTGCCTCGGCTTCGTTGCATTCAGTAATGAAGTCCGCCAAGGCTTGGCCTTTTACAGAAATTCGGGGTATGTAGTGCAAGTCGAATTGACTTAGCTCCATTGCCCACTTGAGGAGCCTTCCGGATACTTCAGGTTTTTGGAGGACTTGCCGGAGCAGGTGGTTGGTCAGTATCTTGATCGGATGTGCTTGGAAGTATGGCCTCAATTTTCTTGACGCCGTCAGGAGGCAAAAAACCAGCTTTTCAATGACCGGGTATCTTGTTTTGGCTCCTATCATGCACTTACTGACGTAGTACACAAGATGCTGAGTTTTCTCTTCTTCCCGGACTAGGGCAGCGCTGACCGCGTGTTCGGAGACAGCCAAATAAAGAAATAGGTCTTCTCTGAGAACGGGTTTTGATAGGATAGGAGGCTTGGCCATGTGCTCTTTTAGCTTTTTGAATGCCTCCTCCCACTCGTCCGACCATTCAAACTTTTGGCATTTCTTCAATATGTTGAAGAAGGGTATGCACTTGTCCGTGGACCGAGAGATGAAGCGGCTTAAGGCAGCTAGCTTTCCAGTTAGGCTCTGCACATCTTTATGCTTTTTGGGAGATGGCATGCTCAGGAGAGCCTGGATTTTTTCTGGATTTGCCTCAATCCCTCTTTGACTGACGATGAAGCCCAGAAACTTTCCCAACTTGACCCCAAATGTGCATTTCTTTGGGTTGAGCTTCATGCCGTATCTCCGGACCACTTCGAAACATTCCTCTAAGTCGCTTGCATGGCTGCTACATGCTTTGGATTTGACGAGCATTTCATCTACGTAAACCTCCATATTTCGCCCCAGGAGGCCTTTAAACATCCGGTTAACAATTATCTGATAGGTTGCTCCGGCGTTTTTCAGTCCGAAGGGCATGACTAAGTAACAGTATACCCCCTTATCGGTCCTGAAGCTAGTGCACTCCTGGTCTGCCGTATGCATCTTTATTTGATTGTACCCAGCATAGGCGTCCATGAAGGATAACAGTTTAAACCCAGAAGTGGCGTCTACCATCTGGTCGATCCTGGGCAGCGGGAAGCAGTCCTTCGGACAAGCCTTGTTTAGATCAGTGAAATCTATACAAACTCGCCAAGTTCCGTTCGACTTGGGCACCAGGACCGGATTGGCTAGCCACTCCGGATAGTACACATCGCGGATCATGTCGTTAGTCAAAAGTTTGTCCACCTCTTTCTCTAGAGCCTCGGCTTTCACCGAGTCGAGCGAGCGTTGCTTTTGTTGGACGGAGGGCATGTCCGGATTGACGTTGAGTACGTGGGTGATGACATGAGGGCTTATGCCAGTCATGTCCTCTTGGCGCCATGCAAAGATGTCGATGGCGCCCTTCAGTGTTTTTATTATTTTTTCTTTTTCCTCCGGATCTAGGTTCTTCCCCAGCCGGAGTACTTTGGTGGAGTCGAGGTCGCACACTGATAATTCCTTGACATCCTCCATTGGTTCCACAATTCTTTCGGACCCCACATGGGGGTCTAACTCATCCTCTTCAGCCACTTCTGGATTAACTGACTCCCGGACCATTAGCACGGGCATGTGGGTTGCGACATTGTAACATTGTCTTGCTTCCCCCTGGTTTCCCCTCACCGTTCCGATCCCGGCCTCCCTGGTAGGGAACTTCAGGCACAGGTGCCGAATTGATGTGACTGCGCCAAAGTCTACCAAGGCCGCTCGGCCGAGGATCGCGTTGTAGGCTGTCGGACAGTCCACCACTACGAAAGTGCAGTATTTAAATGTGCTCTGGGGGGTGTCCGGGCACAAGGTGACTGGGAGCCTTACTTTTCCCATTGGGATAAGTGTCGTCCCGTTGAACCCTGTGAGCTGGGACCCACTAGGCAAGAGATCCCATTCCGTTAGGCCTATTGCGGTGAAGGCTTCCTTGAAGAGTAAGTTCACGGAACTTCCATTGTCAATTAAGACTTTGGCCACCACTTTATTTGCGATGGGGGTCTCTATGACCAATGGGTCATGATGAGGGAAGCGCACTGTCTTGGCGTCTTCTTCCGTGAACGTGATGGGTTGGTCCATCAGCCGGGGCCTTTGAGCTGGGAGTTGAGTAACTTCCCACACCTCATTATGTTTCGCGGCCCCCGCGTATCGCTTAAGCTCCTTGCGAGTAGTTCCTCCGATATGGGGACCTCCGGAGATCATGGCTACCCTCCCATTAGGCCTGGGCGGCAGACCGGGGATGTGCTGGGCGTCACCCGTGGGAGCAGTTGGAGCCAATGCCCTACTGTACCCCCCGGTGTTCCCTGAGGCATACCCACAGTTGCCTGGCCCGGATTGAGGTGGGGCAACCTATTTTTGATCCACTCGTAGAGGTGGCCTAATCGGATTAGATTTTCAATCTCGTCCTTGAGATTCTTACATTCATTGGTGCTATGACCGATGTCGTTGTGGTACTCGCATCTCTTGCTCGGATCTCTCCGGGAGCTATCCTTGTACAACGGTTGTGGTCTCCGGTAGTGTGTATTTTGCCTAGTAGCAAAGTACACACGCTCTTGGGAGTCCGACAGCTCCGTGTATTGAGTATACTGGGGGGTGTATCCCCTTTTCTGGCGCTTCTCCCCTGTCCGGGTGCTACCCTTGGAGGACCTTTTACTCCTCGAGCCACAGGAAGGGCACCGCTGAGCCAGCCGGAGCAGAGTGCGAAGGAGTTTGTCCATTCATTCTGGACGGGTTGCCGAAATGGGATGATGCTGGTGCCAAGGCCTGGCCCTGGCTGTATCCGGGGGTAGCAGAGAATTGTATGCCACTTGTTTGTGGAGTTGCGGTCGGGGTAATACCCGAGGGCGATACTCCGGGAATATATCCTGCTACCCCGGTGGGATAGTATCCTCCGTAAGCCACGATTTGGGCTTCTTCGAGGTTGATATATTTTTGGACTCTCTTCTGGAAGTCTTGAAGGCTAGCAGCTCCTTCTTGTTGTAGTTCATTCCAGAAAGGAGTCCCAGTGCGGATGCCTGCTTGGAGAAGTGCAAGCTATTGTCCGTCGTCAACTTTCTTGGTTTTCGAGGCTTCCTCTCGGAACCTCTTTATATAATTCTTCAAGGTCTAGGTGGGCAGTTTCTTGATATTAGTCAAGGCACTGACCTCTAGGTTGACCTTTCTTGCGGCGACAAACTGTCTCCGGAAGTTAGTCTGTAGCTTGTTCCAACAGCCCACGGATCCCGGTTCCAGTTTTTTGAACCATTCTTCCGCGGACCCACTTAGAGTAAGTGGGAAGCACAGACATTTGGCGTCATTGCAGACCCTCATGACCGTCATGACACGGTTGAACCGTGACAAGTGGTCGCTAGGATCGGAGTTCCCAGTATAAGCTGCCATTTCAGGCATCTTGAAGTTCTTAGGGAGCTCCGCCTCTAAGATGTGCTTAGCACATGGCTCCCGATCCTCGCTGTCTGAGTCGGAGTCGTCTCCTTTCGGTCTCCGGGAGACTCGGGCAATGTCTTTTCGAAGTATGGCGAGTTCCGCCATAATTCCTTCGTTTAACGTTCCCGTGGAGACCGCGGGTCCGTATCTTTTTTGGTCAAGGTGATCTCGGAGATCACCTTGGTTTTCATTGATTTGATTTCTCAGATCAACGGGAGGACACCTCTGTCCTTTTCTCCCTCTACCCCCGGATTCCTGGTGCACGTAAATGCTTTTTCGGTCCTCTCGATCCTGAGGGCCAAAGCCCCCTTTTTAGGGCTTGCCCCTTTGCGGACCTTTCCTTTTAGGGAAATCTGAGCGGACCTTTCGCGGATCCTGCGCCTTTTTCTTTCGCCCTGGGGTAGAGGTAGGGTTTTTTGTTTGGTTCCCTTCAGCAGGGTACCTTATAGGGCTAGGCTCCCTAGATTTCTACTGTTGGGAACTAGGCGAAGACGTCGCTGGCTCCTTGCCAAGTCCAGCGGTCATTGCCTTGGGGCATACGTGAATGCCAGTTGCCTCCATGGCTTTTTGCATGGCCAGCATCACTTCTTGCATTTTCTGGTCTTGCGCTTTCTGAGCTTCGATCTCGGCTTCGTGATCGATAGCTTTTTGTCTGAGAAGCACCAGTTCCGAGTAACTACCTTCGTCGTAGGCATACTCATCGAGGTTTCCCTCGTAGTCATAATCGGGGATTCCTTCCTCTTCCTCGGACCCCTCAGCTGCTCTTGAGGCTACATCTTCCTCATTCGGGTCTTGAGCATCTTCAAGAGGGCGAGGCTGACGAGTACTTCTAGTCTCCACCATGTTTGTGAAGTCAAGTGTTCGTTTACAGTGGCTTTCTTCAGCTCTTAATGAAAGCACCAAAATGTTGACCGAGTTTTTCGGCAACCGATAAAAAATTATAAAATTACTGAGCTGTAAGAAAGTGAGAGAAGGATTTTTACGTGGTTGGGGCGTTAATGAGCCTTAGTCCACGAGTCTCTGTTATTTATGGATGTCTTTAATACAGAGAATATGTTTGGGAGAGTTTCACCCTTATAAATACAGAGAATGTTCTTGGTGAGTATTTACTCTACTTGCTCATATGCAGCCCAAGATTCCCGATCCCATTTAATGAGCTTTAAGGGGGTATTTTGTAGTGTTTTTGGTGGGGTGATCCCTAGAATTGTCCTTACAAGTGTATCTGTAAGTATCCATAAAGTTGGGTATTCCCAATGAATATACCATGGATAATGCATGGTCAAATCCCTAGGTGCTGTAGGGTTTTTATGTGGAATGTCCTTATTGCCTTTTGATTGATGTGACTCTTCACAGTGTAGCCGTCGCTAGACTTAAATGATCATTCTTTGTCTGCATATCTTTGGTTGGAGGTTGTGCCGTCAGACTTTATTGCGTGTAGCAGTCCCAACACGCTTCCTCCCATGCGGCATTTAATGCGACTTGACTGCTCAGGAGAAGCCTGACACCTCGCGGAGATGCCTTAGCGCTATTCGAGCTTCCGGGAGCATATGAAGTTCCATGTGCCTTCTCCGGGGGCTGCGTCCTGGACGCTACCTTATGGCATAAAGACTTAGCAAATATTGTGAATTGCTTGATCCACGTGTCCTTAGCTGGTTGGTCCACGTATATTGGGCAAAATCAGGGGCAACATATCTAGATTTTCTTTGACTAATTAATTCAATTTCTAATAATAATATATTTTGGTTCCTTTATTAATCATTAAATGAAAAAATCATTGATTTAAGTTGATTCAAAAATTAATTAAATAAATAATTAATTTACAACTTTAATCTATTTTTCAAGATAAATTCAAAATCATCTTGCATAATCAAATGCAATTTAAAAAATATTGGTTAATAAAATAAAATATATTTTAAAAATTATTCAAATTTAAGTTGTTATGAAAATAACCAACTTAAATAATTTCTATTTAATTAAATATCATGAAAATAACAATATTTAAGTATCATTATGAAAATCAACTTAAATATTTAATTTTCAATTTAATTAAATGTATTAAATTCAAGAAATAAATAACTAAGTATAGAGAAGACTTAATTATTAATTTCTAGTTTAATACTAGGAAAAATATCCTTAACTTGAATTGTACCAAAAATTAATTATTAAACAATTAATTTCACAATCAATGATATTTTCCTATTTTAATATTAGAAATAATAACTAGTATAGAAACAACTATCTAGAAAATATCTTAATTTAACTAAGTATCTTTTCAAGATTTGGAAAATATCTGATTTAAGTTGTTATAGAAAGTATCTAAAATAAGCAACTTAAAAATTTCCAAATAAAATTTAATTAAATATCAAAATTAGTGGTAACTACCTAATTTAAGAATATTCCATTTTAAGTTTAAAAACAACTTAAAAAAAAATATCTTAAGAATCTTCAATAACCAATTCCTAGAATTCCTCAACTTAATATTAAATTCAAAAGATATTCAAATTTAAGTGAATAAAGAAAATTAGTAATAACTAATTTATAACTTAAATAGGAATATTTAATGAAATAATAGAAGTAAGTTTCAGAAAGAATCTAGTTAGTTGAAATTATTTATTTAATTAAATACAAGAAAAATACAAATAGTTTATCTAGAAATAATATCTTAAACTAAGAGTGTTTTTCTTAAAATTAACTTTAAAATATTACAATGAAAATAAATTCATATATTTTAAAAGTTAATTATGTTGCTAATCAATTTTATTAGGTTAAACTAATTTAATTAACCTAGTACAGTTATTCAAATCAGGCAAAATGGGCCTTCACAATTGGAGTAGTTCATGTGAGGGGGAGCTGGGTTCAGTATGTCGCACCCACTTCTATTGGCCCCCATCTCTCACACAAGGCCCAAAAGAGAGGAATTTAACCTTAAAATGAATAACTGTTATTAATTGAGTAGGTCCAAAAACTAAATGGACCTAAATAAAATCTATCAGGGTGTGACATTTTATTTAGCAACAACCTGTATGCATCTATAATAAAATAAACATATAGGCTCACACATGCAGACAGATTTTGATGGACCCTATCATGTTACTAGGTCATACACAGATGAAAGAATAATGTAAAATTTACCTGTTACAAATTATTTACTTGACCTATTGAGAATTGAACCATGGGTTAAAATCAGATCATTGGATCTGTCAACAAGTTAACCATGGCAATTTAGATCAAGCAATAATAGGTTTTAGAAAAACTTACAAACAATCTAAAACACATACTCCTGCAACAAGTTAGATTTGGATAGTTGGATGTAGGATTTATTTAATTTAAAATATTAAATATATTTCGAAAAATAATTAAATAATAAAAAAAATATTTTCGGATTTTAAAATGAAACAAAATAATATTTAAAATTAAACCTACAATTTT
Source organism: Cannabis sativa (assembly GCF_029168945.1). Lineage (NCBI taxonomy): Eukaryota > Viridiplantae > Streptophyta > Magnoliopsida > Rosales > Cannabaceae > Cannabis > Cannabis sativa. The sequence goes on along the minus strand of NC_083602.1, from coordinate 23,442,841 downwards.
GAAAAATTAGGTTTCAAAAAACCTAAATATCATTTCAAAAAAATTTGCTACCTTACCTTTTAAACTTCATGTTATTTAATAAATTAAATATTCAATAAAATAGAAAATGATAAATACATACCTTTTCTGATTTTATAATTTAATTATAAAAAAAAAATAACAAAATTTAAAAGTTAACAAAATCATCTTATTTCCCTTTTAAAAATGCCATGATTATCGTAATCTTATTTTAAATAAGGTCAAATTACTTGAAAGGAAATATTTTATAAAAAAAAAGAATTTAATATCTCACCTTAAAAAAATTAAGATAGAATAATCAAATTTTAAAGAAAATAAGAAAAGAGGTAAGCAAAAGTGATTTTTATTTTCAAATTCAAATTACACTAATATCTAAAATTAATTTTGAAAAATCAAATTAATTTATTTCTGATAATTAGATTTGAAATATGAAAATTAAAAATTAAAATACAAAACTACACCAAAAATCGGAAGTTAATTCCACGAAATAGCATGAAAAATCGAAGAAAACAAAAAAAAATTGCACGCTGTACAGATGGTATGCACAGCATACCACCCGCGCGCGCATGAGGGGTTATCTGCCGAGTTTCCTCGGCGCTGGGAGGCTGCAAGCAGCCCTTTCCGCGCGCGTGGGAAGGGTGATCACCACCCTAACTTTTCCTGATTTTCAAAAATTCATAACTAATTCAAATAAAATCGAAATCGAGTTCTGTAAAAATATAAATTGCTTAATTTTTTCTAAACTATCCAATAAAAATAATTTCAGAAACAAATAATCAATTATTTTTCCCAGAATTTCACAAACATCAATCAATCATCACACAAACAACATGATACCATCCAAATCACAAACAAATTGTTTTAAGTCCAAATTTCTTGCAAGCAAATCAATTACCATGGCTCTGGTTCCAGTTGTTGGAATTTATTTTACCAGGATCTTAGATCTACTCACAAGTGTGTTGATTTAACAACCTAAATATGAACTTCTAAAACGATAAAAAGAATACATATATAAAGTTAAGAAAACTTTACATTGATGGCAGCGGAATAATGTGTCTCCTTCCACTCAGATCTCTAACCCTTGACTTCTTTTTGTGGTAGAGTATAATCAAGATCTGAGCCCGAATGTCCTTCAGTTGGATGTGATCCTTCACAGTCTTCCAATCTATGATTGAGGTACTGTTTGCTATGTGTGGACACTACTCTCTCACTAGGGAATTCGAAATTCTCTCTCTCTCTTGTGTATTGTGTTGATCGTGTGGTACAAGAGGAAGAGAAGAGGGCAGCTATATATAGAGAAAAGGGAAGCTCAACTTTCCAAAATAAACCGTTTCCTCAATTACTGAGTAATTGATTAACTGACTTATTTGGTGTGATCCACCACTTTCCTTTAATAGATGGTGTTGGAAATTATTTTACCAGGATCTTAGATCTACTCACAAGTATGTTGATTAACACCCTAAATATGAACTTTCTAAAACGATGAAACAAACACATATAAAGTTTAGTAAACCTTACATTGGGTGCAGCGGAATAATATGACTCCTTCCGTTCAGATATCTAGCCCTTGATTCCTTTCTGTAGCAGAGCATTATCAATATCTGAACCTGGATCTCTTTCTTTGATTCTTTAGTGCTGAAACTCCTTCTTGCTGAAAGTCTTTCTTCACGATCTTCCTCACTATGATTGAGGTATCACTTGCTGTGTGTGGGCACTACTCTAACACTAAGAATTTCGAAATCTCAATGAGGAAGAGAAAGATGGAGTGGTTGGCCAAAGATAGGGAGAGAGAGAGGCTCAGTTTTTTCCGAATGAAAAGTCAGAAGGAAAGTGTAATTATCCTGAAGCCTTCACTATCTATTTATACCATTCCACTAGGGTTAGTTTTGAATTATTTGGCATTAAAATAATGAAAATATCAGTTTAAATTCCCAACAAAAGTGGCCGGCCCTACATAGTGGATTTGGGCCTCACTTTTTGCAATTTTGCAGTTTTATCTTTTCTTCATCTGATTTTCTCAAAAACGTCAATTTTAAAATTCAACCATTTAAATGCCAATTCTAACTATTTAATAACTATAAATAATTATTAAATAATATTGTCGTTTATCATATTTATTAATTGAACCATACAAAGTATCATAATTAACAAATATGCCCCTAAAACTCTTTCCTTACAATTTCGCCCTTACTTTGTGAAAAATTCACAAATAGACATAGTCTAATTTGAGAATTATAATTGATTAATCAAAACCAATTATATGAGTCTTACAAGCAATATTATCTCAACTAGTGCGGGGACCATGAGTCTATATAACCGAGCTTCCAATAAGTACATCAAGAATTTATTACTAAAATTCACTAACTTATTAATTCTTCGTTAAATCCACGCATAGAACTTAGAATTGCACTCTCAGTATATAGAATGCTCTATATGTTCTACCATATAGACACATCATTAGTTATCCATTGTTATAATCCTAATATGATCAATCATCCTCTATATGAATGATCTACACTATAAAGGGATTAGATTACCGTTACACCCTACAATGTATTTAATCCTTAAAATACTTAACCCCGTATAAATGATATTTCAGCTTATGTGAAATGAGATCTCCACCATTTATTTTTGTTTGGTCAAGCTCGAAGGAGATCATCCTTTACTTACTATTCGCTAAATAGAAGCTATAGATTCCATGTTTATATTAGCGCTCCCACTCAATTACACTACCGTGTTCCCAAAATGTACGTATCATCCTGACCTAAAAGTAGGCTTAACTAACAAATCAAAGAACACGAATAGCCTCTTGAGATTGAGCCTAATCATAACAGGATTAAGATCATTTGATATAGGATCAACTAGGCGATATTGACTTGAATAGATATTACGACAAGTTTAATAAATCTAAGTTAAAGTTCAATATCAGTCCCTTCCGATGCATACTCCATGCATCCAACCTGAGCTTTACTTTAACCAATGCTCTGGAAAGAACATAGCACTTCTCCAAATGCAAGTAAACTCTGTTGAAGATTATGATATCAGTAAAACCCTGTGTCTGATAAATTTAGGAAACTTTATTCACATAGTCATGTTTACTTTCCAATGTGTTGACAGCACAATAAACAGGATCAAGTGGCCGGCCAAAACTCACCAGGGTTCATCTACAAAAGAAAACACAAGAGATGAGTGTTTGGCCGGGATATCGAACAATAAACAGGACAATATGCCGACCAGAAGTACTCAACAGATTAAAAGGATGAAAAATGTACAAAAATCAAGTCAAAACCTAGAAGTTTGAAATTTTTGGGTTTCGAGTTAAATTTCACGAAGCTTCGAATGAGTAAGGTGAAAGAAGAACAATGTGAGATTAAAGGCAAGTGTCGTGAACTATGAAGCCGTACGGACTATTACAGAGAAAAGCACAAAGCTTCGAACCTAGATTTTCTATCTATCTTCTACAACAAGTCAAGAACGCATGTATTTTCTATAATGGAAACCCAGAAATTAAACATGGAAAGTTAAAAGAGGAGAAGATTGAAAACTTACTCACTGCTTGACACCTAAATGAAGTCCGGATGAAGTTGTTCGAATGCCTTTGGTGGGAACCTCACGACAGACTTGAAGTAAAAATCTTTTTTTGCTCTGAGTTTGTTTAGTAGAAAAATCAGTAAAAGTAAATTATGAGGAAATTCCAGCCTTATTTGTAGGCACTTTGGTGAAAAGGGGTAATCATTTCCAAATACCCCGGACGCTTCAATTTCCCGGCAAAAGCAAATATTGGGAAATGAAAAACCATCAAGTGTAACTCTCAAAGCATGATGAAAAAACTGGGTTTCGAGGCACTAATTAAGTCAGAGCATTAATTAGCCAAAAACCAAAGAGACGGCTGGTCAGCCTCACATCGAATCACGAATAGATGCGCCTAACACGTGTCACCCATTCAAATGCAAAGGCAGCTCGGATGAAGTCTACATGCAACTTCGAAAGGCCCGTACAGACTTGGGGGGCAAATGTTATCCCAAATTTTGCACTCTGACGTGGCATCGCATGCTGGTGACACATGGAATCGACTTCACATATCTGCTCGAAAGAGATATGCCGAACCGAACACCGTACATATCTGCACGGACGACGCCTTCCTAGCCGAGCAGTGGACGGTCCGAATAGCATGCCAACACTTTGTAACTTTAACACTTGCATCGTGAATCACAATAGCAATCCCTAAAACTTTGGGATCATATCAAAGAGATATGGCAAGCTGTCCAAATCCCTTAATCAGTGTATTCTGTATTTAATGTGTAATCTTACCAATTATAGAAATTGTAAACAGAGGGGAAACTTTCCCTCAAGCTTATAGCCCTATAAATAGTGATCTATTCTCACTAGGCGAAAGGTCGAGAGAATTATCAAAGAAAGTATACTCAGAGATATCGTTGTAAGAGCTTTAAGGGAAGGATCACTGTATTCTTTGTCCTTAAGTCAATAAAAATCAAGGGGAGTAGGCTATTACTGAACTGCTCGGAGCCAAACCTCTTTAAAAACTTTGTGTCCTTTATTTATTTTATTATATTACATCTATATTATATCACTTATCACTTACAATTAATACTCATTGTCGTTGGCTAAAGGTAAGGTCAACACATGTCAATATGGTGGGCTAAGAAGTTAATAAGATGGGATTCATTGGTGGACTTCCATAAGAAAGCAAGGCCACTTTTATTTCCTTGGGCCGGTACAGTAAAGGAACACTCAAAACCCAGCTGAGTTTTGACTCGATCCACAACGTCATTCTTACACTTTCACACAGAAAAATAAACTTGGGCTTCTTTTGAACACAAATGTTGCCAATCAATTGAAAAGCCCGTGGGTTATCAAGCCTACGACAATTCCAACTTATGGTATTCATAATGATTGGTGGGCCTGGACACCAGGACCCACATGTTCTTCATTTTTTGAAAGCCCAATAATATTATTAGTATGAGAATTATTTAGCATTATAATACAATCCCCTTCATCACCCTTGGAAGTAGTCGACCCTTTATTAAAAATATTGTCGCCCCTTTTTCTCTTTAAGTCAGCCAAAGTCATGTCCACATCAAAAGTGAATGTGATCTCATTGTCATGTATAACCAAACTATTAGCATTAACAACCTTTTGACCTTCGACCCATGAATTGTGGGAGACTAGATTATGCATTTTTGACTTAGCATGGGATTGATTCTTCTGTCCAGTCGATCCCTCAAAATCATGCATGGATTGTGGGTCTGAATTAAATGTAGGAGGAGGCTGCTGGCTGGTGTTGTTGCCGGATGCACTAGGTGGTTTTCCGGTACGTAACCAAGGGGAGGCTGTTAGAAAGCTTTGTCTTATCATTGGAGCACGCATATCAATGCTATATGGCTTCTCTATCTCATCAGGTGGTGTATCGTAAAGCTTGCTGCAGACGCATTCCGAGTGACCCATAACACCACATATAAAGCAAAAAGTAGGAACTTTCTCATATTTGAAGTTAGCATAAAAAGCATCTCTGTTTTTCTTTCGAAACTTCATATGCCTTTTAAGAGGGGCTTCAACATTTAATTGAACACAAATACGTAAATACTCACGCCAAATCCCTTAAAAATTATTAGGATCTGAATCAAGAAACGAACCAATATAATTGCCAGCTTGACGTATCGCCCTTTCCGTCTTAAACGCGGACTATAAATCATGGATTTGAACCCATATATCAAGCTTATTAAGAGCAACAGTTCTGGGATTGTCTCCTTCCTTCAAACATTCAATAATCAATTGCTTATGATCATACATCCATGGGCTACCCATGATTACCCGTTGAATATCGATTTCATGATAAAACTTAAAGAGAAACCGATTTTGTTCTATGATCTTCACATACATCCCTTTCCCTGGTTTCCATAGGTCTGCTATTATGTTTTGGAAGACCATAAAATCCGATACTTTCCCTGATAGTAATCTTCCAACAAGGCACCATTGATCGTCATACTCGATCTCTTCCACCTCTTCATCTTCGTACACAACTTCATTATCTTCTTCCTCGTCTAGGTAGATATTTTTTAATTTCCATTCTAAATCTTTTGTTAAACCATTGCTTGATGCCATCGAGGGAATGAAACACACACTCAAAATTGAAAAAAGACACACTCTATAGCATAGAAACGACACACATGTTAGAGGACATGACCAACTCACAATTCAACTTTAAAGAGAAGTTTGTACGATTAATTAATTTTCATATTGTCCAAAAAAATTAATAGCGGTTACATGGAAGGAGACGAACAAAATTCCAAACTGTCTTTCTACTGTTCTTTGTACCGCATCAGTAGCACTATTGCGAACATTTTATTGAGCCTCTAATATTGTGATGACGACCCAAATTTCATTGATACATGGCTTGTACGGTGTGACTATTACCAACTAATTATAATTGATAAAAGATATGGGATGGGGTATGAATCATACGAGTTAGAGTGTGTGATGTTAGTGATGAGAGAAGGCTAATCAACTCACCAAAACTCCGCAACGTAGCGTTCTGGTTGGAATTTTTGGCCTTCCTTCTTCCTTTTTTTTCTACAGTAAGTAACCGTTCGTTTATTTAATAATTGAATAATTGGCATTTTAACTTTGTGAATTTTGATACTACTTGCTCCTTCAAATATAACAATTATATAATTACACTCTCTTTTGTTAAATTTGTGTTGACCTCACTTTTGGCCAACGACAGTGAGTCTAAATTGTAAGCGACAAGTAGTATAATGTGTGTGTAATATAATAAAGTAAATAAAGACACGAGAATTTCATAAAGGTTTATCCCCGAGCAGTTCGGTAATAGCTTAATCCTCTTGGTTTGTATTGACTTAATGTTGGGTTTTGTGCCCTAAATAAAACACATTTCAATATAATCATGTTTACTTATTAATAAAGATCAGAAATAACATTTTATGTTGCATGGTTCACTTGATTTATTTCATGATTATATATATAATGTATGAATTCTATTCAAGTCCAGAACATATGAATTTGTTAATGATTATAGTGTTGTCAGGACAGTGGAATATAATCTTAATTATATGTTCGAAAGTTTACTCCCTTATAGACTGACATGATAATCAGCGATAGGTATTCTTACACCTTGGATAAGTGTTATGTCCTTTCCAGGGCATTGGCAAAGTTTACCAGTATCGGATGTATGGAGTATATATTGGAAGGGACCGAGTTGAACTTTGATTAGATTTGTTAAAATTTACCGTAATATCTATTCAATTTAATATCACCTGTTGATCCTAGATCAACTGATCTTAATCCTGATATGGTTAAGTTCGATCTCAAGAGTATTATACATGTTCTTTTATTTGTTAGTTAAGCCTACTTTTGAACAGTCAGGGTGATACGCACATTTTGGGAACATGATAGTATAATTGAGTGGGAGCGGTAACATAAATATGGAGTCTATAACTTCTATAGGAATTTAGAAGTGAAACGATGATATCCTTCGAGCTTGGCTAAACAGAGATAAATGGTGGAGATCTCATTTCACTTCGCTAAAATATCATTTATACGGAGCTAAGTGTTTTAAGGATAAAATACATTGAAGGTGTAACGGTAATTTAGTTCCTATTCAATGTAGATCATCTATTAGAGGGTCATTGATCAAATTAGGATTATAACAATGGATAACTAATAGCGTATCTATATCGTGGAACATATAGAGCGTTCTATATGACTGAGAGTGCAATTCCAAGTTCTAAGTGTGGATTCAATAAGGAATTAATAAGTTAGGGAATTTACTTGGTAAATTCGGTTCGACTTATTGGAAGCTCGGTTATATAGGCCCATGGTCCCCATACTAGTTGAGACCATACTGCTTGTAAGACTCAGTTAATTGATTTTATTTAATCAATTATAATTCTAAACTTAGACTATGTCTAGTATATGAATTTTCACTAAGCAAGGGCGAAATTGTAAAGAAAAGAGATTCTAGGTTTATTTATTAATTAAGAGACTTTATATGTCTAAATTAATAAATATATTAAATGGAAATATTATTTAATAATTAATTTTTAGTTATTAAATAATTAGAATTGGCATTTAAATGGTTAAATTAGAAAATTGGCTTTTTTGAGAAAATGGGATTGAAAAATGACAAAATGGAAAAGTTGCAAAGTGAGGCCTATTTCCCTTATATGGTGGATCACTATGCAAAGGGTTTACCATTTATATTTTTCATTATTTTAATGCCATACAATTCTAACCTAAACCTAGATGGCATTCTATAAATAGAAAGTGTTGGCTTCAGGAAACTATGACTTGCATATTGTTCCTTTGAGAAAAAAGCCATAGCCGCCCCTCTCTTCTTCTTCTTCTCTTGAATTTCGAAATACCTTGAGTGATAAAGTAGTGCCCACACACATCAAGTGGTATCTCAATCATAGTGCGTAAGACTGTGAAGAATCCAAACAACAAGAAGGAGAATCAGCATCAAAGGAAGGAGAGAAAGAGATCCAGGTTCAGATCTTAATTATGTTCTGCTACAAAAAGGAATCAAGGGCTAGAGATCTGAACGGAAGGAGTCATTATATTCCGCTGCACCCAATGTAAGGTTTCCTAAACTTTATATGTGTTTATTTCATTGTTTTAGAATTCATATTAGGATGTTAATGAAACATACATGGTAGTAAATCTAGATCCTTGTAAAATATTTCCAACACTTAAAAACAAGGAAAATAATCCCTTTTCTTAGAGCTCTTACAATAGTATCTCTGAATATAAATTTTTAGATAAGTTTTTCGACCCTTTGCCCAGTGAGTATGAATCACTATTTATAGGGCTATAAGCTTGGGAGGGAAGAATTTTCCTTCTGATTACAATTGATATAAGTGGAAAGATTGCATATTAAATACAGAATACACCAATTAAGGGATTCGGACAGCTTGCCATATCTTTGTGATCTGATCCCAAAATTATATGGATTTCTTCAGTGACTCATGATGCGAAAGCGGAAAGTGTTGGCATGCTGTGCAGATTGCTCACTGCCCGGCTAAGAGGGCTTCGTTCGAGCGATATATGTGGTGCTATGTTCAGCATATATCTTACGAGCAGATACATAAAGTTGATCCCACATGTCACCATCGTATGATTCCACATCAGAGTGTAAAAATTAGGATAACAATTTGTTTCTTTTACTGTTTAAAAAAAATATTTTTATCTCTTAAATTTTGATCAGTACAAAATTTTGCTTCCATTTACTAAAATAAATTAATTTTAAAAATTATAATGTTTTTATAATTCTAAAAAAAATTATAAAAACTATTAAAAAAAAGCCTTATAAAATATTAAATTAATTAAAAAGTATTAAATTTACTTAAAAACCTAAATTATTCTTAAAAAATATTTTTAAATTTTATTTTATTTAGAGCATCTTCAATAGTACACCATTTCACCAAAATAGTGTGAAATTTTCACACCATTTCACTCCAATGACACACTAAATTATGCACCAAATTGTACATCATTAATGATATTAAATTTTGAATCTACACCAATTTGGTGTACAACTTTTTTTTGCGTTCTAACCCTTATTTTATTTTATTTTAAAATATAATCTTACATTTTAGTTCTTAAATTAAAATTTATCACAAAAATAGTAATTGGTTCAAAACACTAATATATTTAAAAATACAAAATAACAATTAAAAAAAATTTAATACTAGTAAAATAAAAACATCATAATACTAAGTTATTAAAATACAAAGAAAAATATTAAGTAAAATAATATCTAATAGACAAATTGATCACTTATGGATCTTACCCTTGATAAATATCAAAATATTGGATATATGGACTTTAAGTATTACAAAAATCTTGATATTTTTGAGATACTTGATATTATTGATGAGCTCTTTTTTGCATAATTATTTTTTACTCCTTTTAAAAACTTCAATAAGTTTTTTTTTTTGAAAGAAATGTGTATTGTTTAATTGATTTAATAAATATTTTTGTTGTACCCAAAATTTGATTACCATTTTTGTAAAACCCTAACTAGCATAGGCGTGTTAGCGTGATTTTAAACATACTGTGCAGCTCGTTGTTAATCAACGAGGTTACTGAAAATTATGAATAATTAAAATTTTCTTATTTAATTAGAAACTTAAGGTATTACATATATAAAATTCCGGGATCTCGTTTACAAAATACTTTTTGAAAAGTTTACTTTACATAAATCCAAAAGTTTTATCGCCTAGCAACTGTCAGCAAAAGCCTTGATGTCCCCTAAGATCGTAAGCTCTAGGCCTAACCGCCCCAACATGTACAATCTTCACCTGCTCGCTCTCACGGCTACTCAGCTTTAGCCTTGCCCTTACCTAACCATAGAAATAGCACTGTGAGTCAACAGACTCAGTAAGAAAAGCATAACATATAACATACAAATAACCCGGGTTATAACCTGGCGCTCATACACCCGATCATAACCCTAATCCCCATGTCCCACACGGTACTGAGTCTAGAATGTTCATACGACAATACTATCAACCATAATGTCAGCCTATACTCAATATGCTAGTCATACTCTAGCCATATGGATGTGACAGCATCGATCAGTATTTCAGCCAACATACTATCAATAATCAGTATAACTCTATGTATACTATTACTGCTATCAATGTAATCTAACAGGCATAAACAACATGTACACTAAACATGTTATAACATATGCATGACATTATACTAATCTTACCTCAATTCTGAATTCAGGTTTGCCGGTCAACCTGAGTGGAACAACGCGTAAGTGACTGGCTAAATCACAACCGGGACTTAGGTTTTAAACCAAAAATCTATCTACAACAACTTAATATGGCAACACCCTCGGTTTTACAGGTACCTGTAAAACCGGTTACCCCGTTTTTTGCAAGAAACCCAAAAAATTTCAAAGCTCAACCAAATCGATTCCAAACCAACTCAAACCTTCCAGACATGCATATTATACCCCAATAAACCATTTCTAAGCAACGAAACAGTTACCCAAGCTCAAAATCCAAAATCATCATTAAAGCTCTAACTTTGAGTTCTAAAACTCAAAGTTGGGTTAAACTTACTAACAACCCTTAATTCATGCTCAAAACAACATTTCTAAACATATTCTAACCTCAGAAAACAACATAAAACAACTACAGCAAGAACAGCAATAACTATCTCAAATTCATGTAAAAAATCTCTAACTTAAAATTCAAGAAATCCAATAAGGTGGTACAAGAAGCTTACCTAGAGCTTGAGACCACCAAAAACCTATTGAATCTAGCTTGAATTTCAGAAAGAAAATCAAACCCTAGCTTCCTCTAGGAATTTCGAGAGAAAGAAGGAGAGAGTTGAAAGAGAGTCTTTTTCATGTATTTTTTCCTTATCTTTAAATTAATGAGTAAAAGAAATTAGTTTTATCAATTTGCTACAGCCAACATTAATCAAGAAAATCAAATTCATAAGCTTAATAAGATCCACATAAGACAAAACTAAAACTAAGGCAAAATGACCATTTTGCCCTTCCACCCTAAAAATCATAAATAAACACTAAGGGGTATTTTGGGAAATTCCAAAATCCTAACTATTCCCGACATTCCCAATGTCTAACTTTATCATCCCACTATACTAAAAAAAACTAGGTGGTACAAGAAGCTTACCTAGAGCTTGAGACCACAAAAAACCTGTTGAATCTAGCTTGAATTTTAGAAAGAAAACAAAACCCTAGCTTGCTCTAGGAATTTCGAGAGAGAGAGAAGGAGAGAGTTGAAAGAGAGTCTTTTTCATGTATTTTTTAAATAAATGAGTAAAAGAAATTAGTTTTATTAATTTTCTACAGCCAACATTAATCAAGAAAATCAAATTACTAAGCTTAATAAAACCCACATAAGACAAAACTCAAACTTAGGAAAAATGATCATTTTGCCCTTCCATCCTAAAAATCATAAATAACCACTAAGGGGTTTTTTGGGAAATTCTAAAATCCTAACTATTCCCGACATTCTTAATGTCTAACTTTATCCTCCCGCTATACTAAAAAAAACTAGGATGTGATTCTAATAGCCAAACACCGCGTTCCAATGTTGTTGGGCACAAAGCATGCAATATTATGAAATTTCTATATGTGACATAAAAATGCATTTTGAATTCAAATAAATCATCAAAAATAATTAATTCAATACTAATAAATAATTTTCATAATTAAGCCCTAATTATCTACTAATTTCCAAATTAAAACTAAGCAGTCTTTACAATTATTCCCCCTTAAAAGGATTTCGTCCTCGAAATCTAACCTGAACAACTCTGGATATTGAGTCCTTATGTCTAATTCTAATTCCCATGTGCCTTCCTCCACCTTCCTGTTTCTCCAGAGTAGTTTGGCCAAAGCTATGTCTTGTTCCGAAGGACCTTATCCTTCTGTCAAGGATCTGAACTGGTTGTTCTTCATATGACATGTCTGGTTGCAGCTCAAGATTTTCATAACTAAGTACATGAGTAGGGTCTGAAACGTATTTTCTCAACATTGAGACATGGAATACATTGTGAACTACTGAAAGATCTGGAGGCAAAGCTAATCGATATGCCACTTGTCCAACCTTCTCGAGAATCTCGAAAGGTCTTCTAAATCTAGGGCATAACTTGCCTCTTTTCTCGAAACGCTTAATCCCCTTCATAGTACACACCCATAGGAACACATGATCCCCTACTTGAAATTCTACATTTTTGCGTTTCGGATCTGCATAACTCTTTTGCCTGCTCTGAGAAGCAAGCATTCTGGCTTTAATCTTCTCAATTGCTTCATTAGTCTGTTGTACTGATTCAGGACCTAAGTATTTCTTCTCCCCTGTCTCATCCCAATGAATGGGAGATCTACATTTTCTACCGTATAACAGTTCATAGGGAGCCATCCCTATCATACTCTGATAACTGTTATTGTACAAAAACTCAATCAACGGTAGATACTTACTCCAGGAGCCTTCGAAATTCATAACATAGGCTCGTAACATATCTTCCAGTATCTGAATCGTCCTTTCGGACTGTCCATCAGTCTGAGGATGGAAGGCTATACTGAACTTAAGTTTGGTACCCATAGCCCGTTGCAAACTTTACCAAAAATTTGAAGTAAACTTCGGATCTCTATCTGAAACTATGGATTTTGGCACACCATGCAGTCTTACAATTTCATTAACGTACAAATTCGCATATTGATCCACTGAGAAGGTTGTCTTAACTGGTAGAAAATGAGCAGACTTCGTAAATCGGTCCACCACTACCAAAATTGAATCAAATAAACCTGTGGTTCTAGGTAATCCAACCACAAAGTCCATTGTGATATCTTCCCATTTCCACTCAGGTAGGGTTAAAGGCTGCAACAACCCTGCCGACCTCTGATGTTCAGCTTTGATCAACTGACAAGTTAGGCGTCTCTATACAAATTCTACCACATTCTTCTTCATTTCGCTCCATCAAAAGTAGGGTTTAAGATCTTGATACATCTTGGTGGTGCCGGGATGCAGGGAATATGGAGTTGTATGAGCCTCTTCGAGAATTTCATTTTTAAGTTCCGTACTACCAGGAACACAAACCCTGGTTCTAAACAACAGCATCCCACTATCTGACACTGTAAAGTCTTTGGTTTGACCAGCTAAAACCTCCTCTCTGATCTTTACTAGCTCTGGATTAGTTAGCTGAGCAGCTTTAATACGTTCTAACAAATTAGATTACAGCGTCAAGTTATGAAGTTTGCCTACAACAAACTCGATGCTTGATCTGACCATGTCCTGTACTAACTGAGGTGAAATCTGAACCATACTAGTTACTTGTCCGGGACCCTTCCTGCTCATAGCATCAGCCACTACATTGGCCTTCCCAGGATGGTAAAGGATCTCACAATCATACTCTTTAACCAACTCTAACCAACGCCTTTGTCTCATATTCAAATCTTTCTGAGTAAAGAAATATTTGAGACTTTTATGGTCCATAGAGATAATGCCGCCAAATCTTTAAAGCAAACCCTACCGCAGCAAGTTTTAGGTCATGGGTCAGGTACTGTTGTTTATAATCCTTCAACTGACGGGAGGCATAGGCAATAACCCAATCGGCCTGCATCAGTACACACTCCAGACCCTGTCTGAAAGCATCACAATAAACCACGAACCTCTCCTTGTCAAAAGGTAGGGCTACACTGGAGCTATAATTAACCTCTATTTTAGCTCCTAAAAAACTGATTCACACTTATCCGTCCATACAAAACGTTGATTCTTTTTGGTGAGCTCGGTTAAGGGTGTTGAAATTTTAGACAACCCTTCTACGAACCGACGATAATAACCAGCTAGACCCAAGAAACTTCTAACTTCTGTCACTGTTTTCGGTCTTGGCCAATCCCTGACGGATTCTATCTTTCTCGAATCCACTTTGATCCCATCTTTACTAACAATGTGTCCAAGAAAGGACACCTGAGATAGCCAAAATTCACACTTCTTGAACTTAGCATATAATTTATGTTCCCGAAGTCGCTGCAAAACCATCCGAAGATGATGCTCATGCTCCTCTTCTGATTGAGAGTACACAAGGATGTTGTCGATAAATACAATAACAGAAATATCGAGAAAATCCTTGAATACCCTATTCATCAAATCCATAAAAGGTGCAGGAGCATTGGTCAGTCCAAAAGACATAACTAGAAATTCATAATGTCCATACCTAGTGCGGAAAGCTATCTTTGGGATATCCTCCTCTCGGATTCTCAACTGATGATTGCCCGATCAGAGATCAATCTTTGAAAAGACAGTCTTCCCCTGAAGTTGATCAAAAAGATCGTCGATCCTAGGTAAAGGATATTTATTCTTGATTGTTAGCTTATTCGATTCCCGATAGTCAATGCACATTCGCAAAGATCCATCCTTTTTCTTATCAAACAATACTGGAGCTCCCCACGGTGACACACTGGGCCAAGAAAGCCCTATGTCAAGCAACCCCTGGAGTTGAATTTTCAATTCTTTAAGTTCTGCTGGAGCCATTCTGTAAGGGGCTTTAGAAACCGGTTATGCTCCAGGTGCCAAGTCAATTACAAAATCAATCTCTCTCTGAGGTGGTAAATCTGGAAGTTCATCGGGAAAAAATCTAGAAATTCTTGAACCACCTTGATGTCTTCTGGCCGAACAGAGTCAGGCTGAGTGGTATCCAATACCATGGCCAGTAACCCTAGACATCCCTCTTGTAACAATTCCCTAGCTGTCAGTACTAAAATTACTGGGATCCGAGATCCCTGAACCGTACCGACAAAAACAAACGATTCTTCACCTTCTGGTTGGAAAATTACCATCTTCCTCTTACAGTCAATACTGGCTGAATACTTCGACAAGAAATCCATTCCCAGTATAATATCAAAATCCACTAAATTCATCTCTATCAAATCAGCACTCAACTCTCTATCCTCTATTTTGATTGACATAGACCTAATCCACCTTTTGGAGATATCTAACTCTCCACCAGGCAGTAGGGTTCCAAACCCTGTTTCATAACTATCATGCGGTCTATCCAACTTGCTAAAAATTCTGGCTGCCACATACGAATGAGTGGCCCTAGAGTCAAACAACACAGAGAAATAAGAGTTTTTGACCGAGAGTTGACCTGTTACCACTGAGGGGCTGGCTTCTGCATTAGCCTGAGTTATTGCGAACACCCTTGCTAGTGTGGGTTTCGTTGCAGTCTTTGGTGTTTCGGTTCTAAGCTGGGGACAATCCCTCTTGTAATGTCCTGACATACCACACTGAAAGCACCCCTGCCCTTTACACTCCCCTAGATGGTGCTTTTTACAACTAGGGAACTCTGGGTAAGTGTATCGGGTTTTGGTGCCACTCTGACGATTGCCTTGACCCTAGTTCTCCGGAACCTCTTGTTTTGTCTCGAGCCACTGGTTGCAGTAGATGCCTTTCTTTTCTGATCTGTGGCCGAGCCACTACCTCCCTTGGTAAAACCTGATGCAGGAGGGGTAGGAGCCCCACCAACAACCAAAGTTCCACGAGACTCTACTATGCATCCCAATGCGCCCTCAGCTCGCACTGCCTTATCCACCATTTCAGCATAGGTGGTACTGTCGTCAGTACTGATCATCAAGTCGTGTCTGATCTTCGCATTTAACCCATCTAGGTATTTCTCTTTCTTACTGAAGTCAGTTGGCACAATTCCCGAGGCCAACCTCGCCAAACGGTCAAATTGAGTTGTATACTCCCGTAACACTCATGTTTTTTTCTGAGTCAGTTAGGTGAATTCTTTTCTCTTAGCACTTCTGACTGCTTCATTGTAATACTTAGCATTGAAAAGTTCCTAGAACTTTTCCCATGTCATAGTTGTCACATCATGAATCATGGACACCATGTCCCACCAGACCAGAGCATCTTCTTGAAACTGAAAAGTGGCGCAGGCCACCCTATCATTACCAGTGACGCCCATAAAATTCAAGATTATATTAATCACTTTTAGCCATTGCTCGACTTTCATGACATCAGGACCTCCCAGAAAAATTGGAGGTGCTTGCTTGCGGAACCTTTCATACAGGGGTTCCATCTGATTCACTGCCACCACTAGTTTGGCCTGGACAGCAGGGGCAGGTGCCACTTGGATTTCTAGAGCATGCACTGCAGGAGCACCCTGCTGTCTCATCCATCGAATCTCATCATCTTGTTCATTAATCCAGGCTTCCATTGCTACAAACCTATTTTCCCAATTTTGGGCATTCTAAGCAGCGTGTGCAGCTTAGACACCTGTGGCGGGTTAACATTGTTGGGTTTTATGCCCTAAATAAAACTCATTTCAATATAATCAGATTTACTTATTAATATAGATCAGAAATAACATTTAATGTTGCATGGTTCACATGATTTATTTCATGATTATATGTACATAATGTATAAATTCATCTGAAACCCTTTTCACATACTTGATCCTGTTTATTGTGCCGTCAACACATTGGAAAGTAAACATGACTATGTGAATAAAGTTTCCTAGATTTATCAGACATAGGGTTTTACTGATATGATAATCTACAACAGAGTTTACTTGCATTTGGGGAAGTGCTATGTTCTTTCCAGAGCATTGGTTAAAGTAAAGCTCAGGTTGGATGCATGGAGTATGCATCGGAAGGGACCGATATTGAACTTTGACTTAGATTTAATTAAACTTACTGTAAAATCTACTCAAGTCAATATCGCCTAGTTGATTCTAGATCAAATGATCTTAATCCTGTTATGATTAGGCTCAATCTTGAAAGGCTATTCGTGTTCCTTGAATTGTTAGTTAAGCCTACTTTTAGGTCAGGGTGATACGTACTTTTTGGGAACACGGTAGTGCAATTGAGTGGGAGCGCTAGCATAAACATGGAATCTATAGCTTGTATCTGGCGAATAGTAAGCAAAGGATGATCTCCTTCGAGCTTGACCAAACGAAAATAAATGGTGGAGATCTCATTTCACATAAGCTGAAATATCATTTATACGGGGTCAAGTGTTTTAAGGATAAAATACATAGTAGGGTATTACGGTAATCTAATCCCTTTACAGTGTAGATCATTCATATAAAGGATCATTGATCACATTAGGATTATAACAATGGATAACTAATGATGTGTCTATATGGTGGAACATATAGAGCATTCTATATACTAAGAGTGCAATTCTAAGTTCTATGCGTGGATTCAACGAAGAATTAATAAGTTAGTGAATTTTAGTGCTAAATTCTTGATCTACTTATTGGAAGCTCGGTTATATAGACCCATGGTCCCCCCACTAGTTGAGATAATATTGCTTGTAAGACTCATGTAATTGGTTTTGATTAATCAATTATAATTCTCAAATTAGACTATGTCTATTTGTGAAATTTTCACTAAGTAAGGGCGAAATTGTAAAGAAAGAGTTTATAGAGGCATATTTGTTAATTATGATACTTTGTATGGTTCCATTAATAAATATGATAAATGACAATATTATTTAATAATTATTTATAGTTATTAAATAGTTAGAATTGGCATTTAAATGGTTGAATTAAGAAATTGGCATTTTTGAGAAAATCAGATACAAAAGGTGTTAAAATTGCAAAATTGCAAAAAGCAATGCCCAATCCATTAGTGTATGGCCGGCCACCTATTGTAATATTTTAAGTTGATTTTTTCATTATTTTAATGCCATATAATTCAAATCTATCGCTAGTGGAATGCTATAAATAGATAGTGAAGGCTTCAGAAAAATAAGACTTTTTCCTTACACTTTCTGAATTAGAAAAACTGAGCCTCTCTCTCTCCCTATCTTTAGCTACCACTTCTTCTTTCTCTTCCTTTGAATTTCGAAATCCTTAGTGATTAGAGTAGTGCCCACACACATCAAGCAATACCTCAATCATAGTGAGGAAGATCGTGAAGAAAGATCATCAGCAAAGGAGTTTCAGCATCAAAGATTCAGAGAAAGAGATCCAGGTTCAGATATTGATAATGATCTGCTACAGAAAGGAATCAAGGGCTAGATATCTGAACGGAAGGAGTCATTTAATTCCGCTGCACCCAATGTAAGGTTTCCTAAACTTTATATGTGTTTATTTCATCGTTTTAGAAAGTTCATATTTAGGGTGTTAATCAACATACTTGTGAGTAGATCTAAGATCGTGGTAAAATAATTTCCAACAACTGGCGTCAGAGCAATGGTAATTGATTTACTTGCAAGAAATTTGGACTTTAAAACGATTGTTTGTATGTTCTTTGGATGGTATCATGTTGTATTGAGTGTTATTTGATGATTGATTGATGTTTGTAAATTTTCGTGAAAAATAATTGCGATTTTGTTTCTGGAATTATTTTTATTGGATAGTATGGAAAAAATTAAGCAAGTTAGCCTTTTACAGAACTCAATTTCGATTTTATTTGAATTAGTTATGAATTTTTGAAGATTTGAAAAAATCGGGGCTGTGCTGATATTTTCCTGCGATCGCAAATCTGTCCGTACAGTTCACATTTTTTTTGTTTTTCTTCGATTTTTCATGCTTTTTCATGGAATTAACTTCCGATTTTTGATATAGTTTTGTATTTATACTATTACTATTCCTAATTCAATTCTAATTATCTTTTTGAATTAATTTAATATTTTTTAAATTTAATTCAAGATATTAGTGTAATTTGAATTTGAATAGAATTAGTATCTATCTTCTTGCTTAAAAATCTATCTTATTTTAAAATTTGATTATATCTTATCTTATTTTAAATTTAAAAATAAGATATTTATAATCATGTAATTTTTAAATGATATAAGATATTTTTTAAAGTTTTTTAAATTTTGTTATTTTATTTATTTAAATTACATTTAAATTTGAAAAAGATATTTATTTATCTTTTCTAATTTTTTATTTAATTTCTATTTATAAAATAACATTTAAAATTTAAAAGTAGTTAGCAAATTTTTAAATGATATTTAGGTTGGTTCAAACCTAATTTTTCAAAATTGTAGGTTTAATTTTAAATATTTAATTAATTTTCGAATTTTTTTTTCAATTTTTTTTTTCATTTTTTTTTCGAAAATCTTTTTTAATAATATTTCGAAATTAATTATTTAATTTAAAATTAAATAAATCCTACATCCAACTATCCAGCTAACCCTGTTGCAGGAGTATGTGTTTTAGCTTGTTTGTAAGTTTTCAAAACCTATTATTACTTGATTGCAAATAGCCATGGTTACTTTTTGCCAGATCTAATGATCTGATGGCTCCCTTGGTCAAGTTAATAATTTGTAACAGGTATATTTATAATCTTCTTTCATCTGTGTATGACCTAGCAACATGATAGGACCCATCCAAAGTGTGCCTGTGTGAGCCTATGTGTTTAATTTGATTATAGATACATATAGGTTGTTGTTGCTAAAATAAATTATCATAGTTCTTGATAGAATTTATTTAGGCCCATTTAGTTATTGGGCTTATTCAATTAATAACAGTTGTTCTTATTAAGGTTAAATTCCTCTCTTTTGGGCCTTGTGTGAGAGTTGGGAGCCATAGAAGTGGGTACGACATACTGAACCCAGCACCCCCTCACATGAACCACCCCAATTGTGAAGGCCCATTTGCCTGATTTGAACAACTGTACTAGGTTAATTAAGGTTAATTACACTAGTTTAACCTAATAAAATTGATTAGCAACATAATTAAATTCATTTATTTTGAAATTAATTTAAGAAAATTATAGTTTAAAGAATTCTTTATTCTAAGCTAAACTATATGTATTTTCTTGAATTTAATTAAATATAGAATTATAACCATCTAGATTCTTTCTGGAACTTAATTTAAATTTTTCATTAAATATTCTTATTTAAGTTGATATTTAGTTATCTACAACTAACCAACTTAAATCTGAATATCTTTTGAATTTCAAATTTCAAAATTAAGTTGAGGAATTTTAGGCATTGGTTATTAAGATTCTTTAGATATTTTTTAAGTTAATATCTTTTCGAATATTAACTTAAAATGGAATATTTTAGATATTTTTTAAGTTGATATCTTTTCGAATATTAACTTAAAATGGAATATTTTTAAATTAAGTGGTTACAACTTAATTTTTGATATTTAATTAAATTTAAATTTGAAAAATATTTAAGTTCTAGATTTTTTCTAATACAACTTAAATTAGATATTTTTTCAAATTTTGTGGAAAAGATACTTAGTCAAATAAGATATTTTCTAGATAGTTATTTCTAGACTACTTATTATTTCTAATATTAAATAGGAAAATATTATACATTGTGAAATTAATTATTTATATAATTAATTTTGGTACAATTTATTTTAAGTATATTTTTCCTAGTATTAAACTAGAGATTAATAATTAAGCCTTCTCTACACTTAATTATTTATTTCTTGAATTTAATACATTTAATTAATTTGAAAATTGGATATCTAAGTTGATTTTTATCATCATACTTAAATATTTCTTTTTCATGACATTTAATTAAATAGAAAATTATTTTTAGTCGAAATTTATTTTTTCAACTAAATTTAAATAATTTTCAAAATATATTTTTTTTTTCTTTATTTTATTAATCAATTTTCGAAATTGCATTTCTTAAATGCTAGAATTTCGAATTTTATCTTGAAAAATAGATTAAGTTGTAAATTAATTATTTATTTTAATTAATTCTTGGATCAACTTAAATCAATGATTTTTTTCATTTATTGATTAATTTAAAATAAATTGAATTAAAGTATATTATTAGAAATTGAATTAATTAGTCAAAGGAAAATCTAGATAGATGATATTTTTGCTTGAAGTATTTTTCTAGTGTATTTAATTAAATAGAAAATTAATATTTAAGTTGATTTTCATCATCATACTTAAATATTTGAAATTTTTCTTATATATTTAATTAAATAGGAAAATTATATTTTTTGTTGTAAATTAATTTTATTAATTAATTTTGGGCCAACATTAAATTAGATTAATTTTTCGAGGATTAATTTTTTATTTTAACATGCATTTTCGAAAATTGTATTCTTAAATACTTTAATTTTTTGAAATGCAATATATATTTATAGAAAATTAAATTTGAGTTGTAAATTAATTTATATTAATTTTGTAACAACTTAAATTGAATATTTTTCTAAATATTTATTGGAAATTATTACTAAGATGGAAATAATTCATGTTATTTTTACATCCATCTAAGTAAAATTTATAAATATTAAATTAAAA
Organism: Cannabis sativa; assembly: GCF_029168945.1. Classification (NCBI taxonomy): domain Eukaryota; kingdom Viridiplantae; phylum Streptophyta; class Magnoliopsida; order Rosales; family Cannabaceae; genus Cannabis; species Cannabis sativa. The sequence goes on along the minus strand of NC_083602.1, from coordinate 23,421,069 downwards.
TTTATATTTAGAATTTTTCATTCTAAATTGGAAATTTTAAATAAATATATATTTAAAATAATAAATTAAATAAAGATAATCAAAGAAAATACAACTCACTTTAAATAATGAGCTTGATTATTATTAAGACATTCGATCTCCATTGTGGGTTTTACACCGCGTTTGTTTTAGTGAGTAATCCTCCCTAATGGAGGAACGTTCATTAGCAATTTCGCACCGTTTAACCTCGCATGATAAGTAGTTTGTAATTGTTTTGTATGGTATGGATCACCCTAATGGTGGCGACCATACTTGACTTGCAAATTATGAAACAATGGTGGAATCTCATAAGATAGAATTTCCTTGACTCTCGCCTAAACGGGACAACGCTGAATTCCAATGTTGATCGAATAAAAGGTTGCTAGAATGTTTAACATTTTAGATGAGCTGACAACTCTATTCAATGGATGATGCTTTGACTCTCGCCTAAACGGGACACTGTATCAGTTTGTTGAAAAACCTTGGAAATTATTTAGGATTGTATGTTTTAGTATTTTCACTTGTCATTCCTACTTGCTATATGCTTATAATTTCTGAATTGTGTATGAATTTATATTGAACCATGTTATTTTCTGTTATTAAGTTGTAGTTTAATTTCGAATCTTCATTGTTGGTTTAACTTTGTTTGTTTTTCTAATGAGATAAATCCCTAATGGATTTTCACCATTAGACATACATAATAGTGTTAGATCTCGAAAGATAAATATTGTATATGCGACATCTAGTTGTTCATCAATTGATGACACCTTAGACTAGTATTTTTACGATATGAAACAAGAAGATTATATAAATAAGATTACTTTGACTTTCGCTAATCGAAGCATCGTTGGATTCTTATTTTTAACGAAATTATCCTAATTCCTCTTAGCTTATTCATTTCGAATTAGCTTTAAAAAGATATCATTGGATGAATGGTCTATAAATCATTTCATGTCATTTTATATGACGCATATGATTATAATCCCGAAATTCTATTCCCAATTGATATAAATCCTCAATCTTAGAAATCTCCTACTTGTATGGGCAAATCTGACTTAGAGTTTAAATAGTAGTGGTGGTCCAAGAAAGAATTACTCATTATATTTGGTTGAATTTAAGTCTTTGACTTTAATTTTAGAATCCAAACAGAAATTTTCTTATATTTCTAATTCCAGATACAATACAGTTACACTTTCTCAAGTGTTTAATATCCATCTTTTATTAATGGATTAAAACTGTATGGAATATGAGTTAGGTATTCTGTGACCAGGATCCACTTGCAGTATTCTAAGAACTCTTTGATGTAACTAAACCAATGTCATCAATAGACACTACCATTTTTTTTAATCTATGGCATTTGTATCTTGTTCATAGTGGATTTGACAAGATCAATCTCTGCAAAAGTTAATATGCCTATATCCACTGAAAGTAGTTCATCTCATTCGCAGATGGATGTACATTCAGGGGTGGATATGAGTCTTTCATTGTATTCTTAAAACGATAACTCTAGATTATACCTTTTAGCAAGAAATTTGAAATGTTTAAAAAATTTCATTACTTTCTAGCAATGGTTAAAACCATTAAGGTAAGTGGTTAAAGATCTTGCGAACTGATAGGGGTGGAGAAATAGTTAGTAGATTTGCAGTTCAAAGATCATTAAATTGATTTTTGAATTATATCCAAACTTACCTCCCCAGAAATTTGGAGTTGCATGTTAATGATTAGTTACTAGTCGTTGCCTAATTCCTTCTATGGTAATACAATTTTAGAATGATGTAATGGTTGTATACTTAATGTAAATCATTACTAGATTCATGGATGACCTAATCAAAATCTTAAGAAAAGCTAGAACTGTTAACCATGGTTTGTTAGCTATTCTAAGTGATTAGGGGTGGACCATCCCATTGTCAATAGATAAGAAAGTGTTTGTTCAAACAAATACTACTTTTCTAAGAAAATGACTAAGTCTGAAAAACAAGTAGCAAATAAAGGAGATATTTAACTCTTGATTCCAAAAGTGTTCTATCATCTTATATAACATATGATGATCCCACTGCCTCTGTTGTCTTGTCACAACCGAAGAGATCAATACCATTTAGTTTTCTTAGACATAATGCACGGTGCCTTGTCGTAGTGGGAGAGTTTCTAGGAACTCAACTTCTTATGACTTGGGAGACACTAGTGATTAAAATCCATTGTGAGTTTAAACAAGTAATGGATTGTCAAGATAAGAAACTAAGAAGAAAGCCAATAGAACTATGGTTTAATCCATTCACATGGAGTAACCTAAAGTTTTCTATTACAAGGACATAAAAGGAAATTTTAGTTAATAAGTCTATTCAATGGACTTAACAAAACTTCCTGTTCCTAGTATTGTAGGTTTGAGTTTATCTAAACCTATGGCTTGTGGTATACCTGGTAATTACTTACTCTAATGCAAGCAACTTATTTTAGTAAGATGCTGAAGCATTTTCTTTCTAATGGAAATCTATAGAAGCTTCACAACTTCTAAGGTATAGATTTTATTTATCTAAGGAAAAGTTTCAACTATTCCAGAAAAGATAAAGCCATGAAAGAATTTCTTAAATCAACAGTGAGAGGTCTTAGATATGCTTTTGTATGCCTTAGACCAGACACCTGCTGTTGAGTGGGAGTAATGAGTAGGTATCAGATTAATCCAGGAGAAGAATATTGGAAGACAATCAAGTAAATCTTAAGATTAAGAAGAGGAACTATATGTTAGTCTATAAGGGTGTGTTTAAAACTCTTAGACTACACCATATCAGATTTCGAAATTTGCCTTTGTGCTAGTAAATCTTTCTGATAAGATGGTGATTACTCTGGGGGTGGAATAGTGATTTTGGAGAAGTGTAAAAACCTATCTGAAGTCTCTAGGTCTACCAGAGAGAGACTGAATGTTAAAGTTGCAGGAAAGGTACTTATTCAGTCTAAGGAAAGTTCTATACATCTTTGGCACCATTCCAAATTGCCTTAAACCACTACTGTTAATTTCCTGATTAACCAAAAGTAGTTGCCAAAGGTATAGAATCCAGTATCCCAAGAGAGTAGACATATAGAGAGGAATTTCACATTATCAATGATTTTGTGATTAAAGGAAGAGTAATGGTGGAGAAAAGGTTGTGTTTAATTCAACCTTTCAGATCCTATTACAAGGAGTTTACTACTACTACACTTGATTTGTATATCAAGGTGTTGAGATTATTTGAAACGCACTTTTTGTTTTATATTAGTGCAAGTGGGAGTTTGTTGGGTTTTATGCCCTAAATAAAACTCATTTCAATATAATCAGATTTACTTATTAATATATATCAGAATTAACATTTAATGTTACATGGTTCACATGATTTATTTCATGATTATATGTACATAATGTATAAATTCATCTGAAACCCTTTTCACATACTTGATCCTGTTTATTGTGCCGTCAACACATTGGAAAGTAAACATGACTATGTGAATAAAGTTTCCTAGATTTATCAGACATAGGGTTTTACTGATATGATAATCTACAACAGAGTTTACTTGCATTTGGAGAAGTGCTATGTTCTTTCTAGAGCATTGGTTAAAGTAAAGCTCAGGTTGGATGCATGGAGTATGCATCGGAAGGGACCGATATTGAAATTTGTCTTAGATTTAATTAAACTTACCGTAAAATCTATTCAAGTCAATATCGCCTAGTTGATTCTAGATCAAATGATCTTAATCCTGTTATGATTAGGCTCAATCTTGAAAGGCTATTCGTGTTCCTTGAATTGTTAGTTAAGCCTACTTTTAGGCCAGTGCAATTGAGTGGGAGCGCTAGCATAAACATGGAATCTATAGCTTCTATCTGGCGAATAGTAAGCAAAGGATGATCTCCTTCGAGCTTGACCAAACGAAAAATAAATGGTGGAGATCTCATTTCACATAAGCTGACATATCATTTATACGGGGTCAAGTGTTTTAAGGATAAAATACATAGTAGGGTATTACGGTAATCTAATCCCTTTACAGTGTAGATCATTCATATAGAGGATCATTGATCACATTAGGATTATAACAATGGATAACTAATGATGTGTCTATATGGTGGAACATATAGAGCATTCTATATACTGAGAGTGCAATTCTAAGTTCTATGCGTGGATTCAACGAAGAATTAATAAGTTAGTGAATTTTAGTGCTAAATTCTTGATCTACTTATTGGAAGCTCGGTTATATAGACCCATGGTCCCCCCACTAGTTGAGATAATATTGCTTGTAAGACTCATGTAATTGGTTTTGATTAATCAATTATAATTCTCAAATTAGACTATGTCTATTTGTGAAATTTTCACTAAGTAAGGGCAAAATTGTAAAAAAAAGAGTTTATAGGGGCATATTTGTTAATTATGATACTTTGTATGGTTCAATTAATAAATATGATAAATGACAATATTATTTAATAATTATTTATAGTTATTAAATAGTTAGAATTGGCATTTAAATGGTTGAATTAAGAAATTGGCATTTTTGAGAAAATCAGATACAAAAGGTGTTAAAATTGCAAAATTGCAAAAAGCAAGGCCCAATCCATTAGTGTATGGCCGGCCACCTATTGTAATATTTTAAGTTGATTTTTTCATTATTTTAATGCCATATAATTCAAATCTATCCCTAGTGGAATGCTATAAATAGATAGTGAAGGCTTCAGAAAAATAAGACTTTTTCCTTACACTTTCTGAATCAGAAAAACTGAGCCTCTCTCTCTCCCTATCTTTAGCTACCACTTCTTCTTTCTCTTCCTTTGAATTTCGAAATCCTTAGTGATTAGAGTAGTGCCCACACACATCAAGCAATACCTCAATCATAGTGAGGAAGATCGTGAAGAAAGATCATCAGCAAAGGAGTTTCAGCATCAAAGATTCAGAGAAAGAGATCCGAGTTCGTATATTGATAATGCTCTGCTACAGAAAGGAATCAAGGGCTAGATATCTGAACGGAAGGAGTCATTTAATTCCGCTGCACCCAATGTAAGGTTTCCTAAACTTTATATGTGTTTATTTCATCGTTTTAGAAAGTTCATATTTAGGGTGTTAATCAACATACTTGTGAGTAGATCTAAGATCCTGGTAAAATAATTTCCAACAAACATCACCCCGCCCACGTGTCCTGCCCTTGGGACCTCTACCTTGACCACGAATATTAAGGGGAATCTGAGCTCCCTGACCACCACTGGATCAAACCAAATTACCCTGGCTCCTGGTACTTCGTCTAGCGTCCATACTAATTTGAAACAGCCTGCGTAACCAAGAGCTAGTTTGCTCAGACCGTGATCAAAGAAAAACTTACTAATGTCGCAGATTTGGAAATTAAAAACATTCACCTATTCTACTATCGGGCTACTAACATGCTTCCTAACAGACTTTTCTTAAATCATACTATTAAAATATATTACCAAAGCAATAAAAGCTTACTAAACCGTGACACGAGCTGATTGCTGATGATGATTGTACATGTCGTGACGATATTCGGAAGACAACCTGGCAGCTCTGATACCAAATTGTAAAACCCTAACTAGCATAGGCGTGTTAGCGTGATTTTAAACGTACTGTGCTCGTTGCTAATCAACGAGGTTATTGAAAATCGTGAATAATTAAAATTTTCTTATTTAACTAGAAATTTAAGGTATTACATATATAAAATTCTGAGATTCTGTTTACAAAATACTTTCTTAAAAGTTTGCTTTACACAAATACAAAAGTTTTGTCACTTAGCGATTGTCAGCAAAAGCCTTGATGTCCCCTAAGATCGTACCCTCCAGGCCTAACTGCCCAGGCATGTACAATCTTCACCTGCTCGCTCTCACAGCTCCTCAGCTTTAGCCTTGCCCTTACCTACACATGGAAATAGCACTGTGAGTCAACAGACTCAGTAAGAAAAGAATAACATATAACATACAAATAACCCGAGTTATAACCTGGCGCCCATACACCCGATCATAACCTGAATCCCGTGTCCGACACGGTACTAGTCTAGAACGTTCATATGACAATACTATCAACCATAATGTCAGTCTATACTAAATAAGCTAGTCATACTCTAGCCATGTTGATGTGATAGCATCAATCAATATTTCAGCCAACATACATTTAACAATAATCAGTATAACTCTATGTATACTATTACTGCTATCAATGTAATCTAAAAGGCATAAACAGCATCTACGCTAAACATGCAATAACATATGCATGACATTATACTAATCTTACCTCAATTCTGAATTCAGGTTTGCCGGTCAACCTGAGTGGAACAACTTCTCGACGAATTATAGGCTCCTAAATCACATCGATAACAACACGCGTAAGTGACTGGCTAAATCACAACTGGGACTTAGGTTTTAAACCAAAAATCTATCTACAATAACTTAATATGGCAACACCCTAAACTGGCATGGAATCAACCAACCAAAAACCTAAAACTAGGACGAATCGACGTGCTAAAATTTTTGGGGAACCCTGCTGCAAAAACTAGTTACCCAATTTTCTGCAGGAAACCCAAAAAATTTCAAAGCTCAACCAAATCAATTACAAACCAACTCAAACCTTTTAAACCTGGATATTATACCCCAATAAACCATTTCCAAGCAAAGAAACAGTTACCCAAGCTCAAAATCCAAAATCACCATTAAAGTCCAACTTTGAGAACTCAAAGGTTGGTTAAACTTACTAATAGCCCTTAATTCATGCTCAAAATAACATTTCTAAACATATTCTAACCTAAAAAAAAAACATCAAACAACTACAGCAATAACAGCAACAACTATCTCAAATTTATGCAATAAATCTCTAACTTAAAATTCAAGAAATCCAAGAAGGAGGTACAAGAAGCTTACCTAGAGCTTGAGACCACCAAAAACCTGTTGAATTTAGCTTGAATTTTAGAAAGAAAACCAAACCCTAGCTTGCTCTAGGAATTTTGAGAGAGAGAAGGAGAGAGTTGAAAGAGAGTCTTTTTTCATGTATTTTTTTCCTTATTTTTTTAAATAAATGAGGAAAAGAAATTTGTTTTATTAATTTGCTACAGCCAACATTAATCAAGAAAATCAAATTAATAAGCTTAATAAGACCCACATAAGACAAAACTCAAACTTATGCAAAATGACCATTTTTCCCTTCCACCCTAAAAATCATAATAACAATTAAGGGGTATTTTCGGTAATTCTAAAATTTCGACTATTCCAGATATTTCTAATGTCTAACTTTATCATCCCGTTTAAGCCACTAAGGCTAGCTTAGTGGTGAGGGAGGAATGGGAAAAAGGGAGAGGTCATGGGTTCGAACCCAGGACCTTTAAGTTATTAAGCTAATATATGATTGTAAAAACCATTACGCTATACTCAAAAAAAAACTTTATCATCCCGCTATACTAAAAAAAACCAGGATGTGAATCTAATAGCCAAACACCGCGTTCCAATGTTGTCGGGCACAAAGCATGCAAAATTATGAAATTTCTATATGTGACATAAAAATACATTCTGAATTCAAATAAATCATCAAAAATAATTAATTCAATACTAATAAATAAATTTCATAATTAAGCCCTAATTATCTGCTAATTTCCAAATTTAAACTAAGTGATCTTTACAATTTCAATGGAAGACACATGTCAAATTGTGAAGAATATGGATGAATGCATGTAATGGTAATTATATTTGAAAATGGAATAAGTCATTAAATGCGGAAGTGACAGAGTATATTGACAACTTGCTGGCTATAAGGACTTACATGAGATAAAGATATACAAACTGTTGCCTAGTCTATTAACGAGAAATGATACGGCATTGGATGCACAAGGCGAGGCATCAACCTCGTTATGCATGAGTAGACATAAGTGAGATATAATGACTATGAAGACACTTAGCGTATATATACAATATACAAACTAAGTATAATAGTCGGGTAAACCCAAGCAACTAATAGCGAGGTGTCCATCTCGCTATAGGAAGGCACGCTCCTAGTACTTTCACCAATCAGCTTCAGACACCTTTTAATGAGATTTATAGTCTTGATAAGTCAGTTCTCTCGAGCAAAAACTGACATTCAAATGATGTTAATTGCTGAAGTACCCCTTGTCGCTAAGAACTACGATTGTCAAAATGAAGCGTTATATCTTCAAGCAAAGAAGCGACAAGGTTTACATTATCAACCTCGGAAAGATATGGGAAAAGCTCGAGCTCGCTATCAAGGTTATTGGTACTGAGTTCCTATCGAGACATCCAAGAACATTATAATTTATAATGTGTTTAATACACAATTATCTTGACCCCGTAAAAGCCGACTAATCAGAGCTGTGTAATATTCAAATATTAACTGCATTTATTTTACGTTATATGTAATCAAACCCCACAATTTCAGGGGATAATTGTTGTAAAGATATCAGTCAACTCTATAATTAACTGCCTGACTATGTAATTATAAATAGAGGCAAGTTAGACTGAAAAAGGAACGAAAAATTCATAAGAGAAAAAGCTCTAGAACTGTATCAGAAATCTAATAAGATTGACTCGTGGACAATGTAGAATTTTAACTGCAAAACTACGTAAATAACCCTTGTGTTCATACTTTTTTCTTTACTATTTTTATTTTTCTGTGCAAGTTTATCACCATTTAAGCTGAAATCTGGTTAACAAAAATCTGCATTAACAGTTTGGTGCTTTCATTGAGAGCCTTCGTGTAAAAGCTCAGAAAAAACTCTCCTTACATAAAAAAAACAATCTTCTTCATGGCTGACAACACAGAGAACGTTAACACACCACACGAAGAAACTCATCACCATCCTAGAAAAGAGCCCATGGGCTCCAGAAGGCCTTCCAATTCACAGTCTCAACGGACCACTCGCTCCAAGAGGAACCAACCTAAGGGTGGCCCCAGTACTCAGACCACTTGCTCCAGGAGGACCCAACCTGAGGTTGGTCCCAGTACACGAATGACACGTTCGAGGAGGACTCAACATGGGAATGGCCAAAATCCTGGAATGGGAGATGAAGGACCCAATCGTGGGGGTGCTCAGCCCATAGATGAGGGTGCTTATGACCCTACAAGATACATACCTATCGTAGAAATGGAAAATTGCCATCTTAGGCACCGCCTGAAGGAGGCAAACCAGCAGAACGCTGAATTAGAGCGTGATGCAGCTGCAGCTAGGGCAGCACAGGGGAATAACACTCAACATCAACCTGACCCTAGAGTGAGAAGACCACGAGGCAGACCTCATGGCTCACGAACCAGGAGACAGGAAACTACTCAGGAAGAACAACCTGGGGAAAATGAACCATCTCATAGAAATGAGAATGGGAGGCAACCAGAAACTAACGAACAGGAAATTCCTCGCGGAAATGAGGAAGATCCTGGGACACAACCTAGGGAGTAGGTCACCGGTGCAAAGTCATTAGCGTTCATCCTGGACCCATAAGGAGAGGGCTCGTACAAATCATAGTGGGGGGAACATAACGAACAATGCCCAGGGGGAAGAATAGGGCGCAAAGAAGCAAGTGTGACCTCGGGGCGCTCAAGGACCCACAATCGATCAACTCGAGGAGGAGAGAGTGCTCGTCGTGCTAATGATCAAGAAAGCACGAGAACTAGTAAATCTGCAAGTCACTCAAGGACGAGATCCATGAGTAGGACGAAGTCCATGAGCAAGACGAGGTCCGTAAGTAGGGCACAGTCTGTGAGTAGAACGAGGTCTGCTAGTAATTATTCCTAACCAGATTTGCGAGAGCACTTGAATCAGAGAAAACCTGATCTTCACCAACAACTCGGTCCAAAGCAAGAGGATCCTATCCAATTGCGAATACACAAGTTGGAGGATAAGTTCAGGAGGTATCAAGTGGGGGAACTAGGAAAACAATCTTGATACGACTCAAACGAGGAACTCGAGCCGTACCATCCAGATATCATGAATACTCCTTTTCCCTAGGGATTTAAAAACCCTCACGTCTCATCATATGATGGGACCACCAATCTGGTCTTGCATTTGAATAACTTCAACACAATAATGCGAGCAAGTAATGTTACAAACAATTTACGTTGTATTTTGTTTCATGCCTCGCTAGTTTGAGCAGTAAGCAGCTGGTTCAACAAATTTACTCATCATTCTATTACTTCCTGGGAACAACTGTCCAAGGACTTCAAAAAGCAGTTCTAGGCCACAAGGGATAGGTGACCCGAGGCGTCCTCGCTAACCAACATAATGCAATAGCTAGGAAAGACACTTAAGGCATACTTAAGTCGTTTTAGCACGGCTGCTGCAAGAGTTAGAAATCTGGATGATAGTACACAACTTACTGCCCTTCAGGCGGGAATCGCTACTAATCTATCCACTGCTGGGGCAGAATTGTGGGACGACTTACAGGGTCGTCTAGTGAAGAACATCACTGAGTTCAACGAGAGGGCTCAGGTGTTTGTCAGAAAAGAAGAAGTTCGAAAAGAGATGAACTTGTTAAAAACTGGCTCAGGAAGCAAACCCAGTAATGTTTCAACAAGTACTGTCTCGACTAGAGTTGATAACTCAAGGGCCTCTAGCTCAAAGAGAAATGACAATTCTAAGGGGTCGTCCAAAGATAAAAAGAAACAAAAGAAGCACGACAAGTGTGTGCCAGTTTATACTATTTATACTGCGCTTAATGAAACTTGGGAAAATATTTACCTCGCGCATGAGCACAAGGTTGCCTTCAGCAAACCCCAGCCCTTGAGGCACTCGAGGCATAAAAGAGATTCGACCAGGTACTGGAAGTACCATAAAGACATTGGGCACACAGTAGACGAGTGTCGTCAGTTGTAGGATGAGATAGAAAGTCTCATCGCTCGGGGCCACTTCAAGCAGTATGTGAAGAGACATGGCAATGGACATAACTAGCCCAATTTGCCCAACAACCCAAACAACCAGGGATTACAACCCCCTCCTGTTGAAGGAGAGGACATCCTGGTTTTTTTGGGAGGGCCGCATAATGCAGGAGAGAGCAAAAATGCCCAAAAGAGGTACGTGAAGGAAATAAGAAATGAGCAGTCAGTATTTTCTCCAGAACCTTCCAAGAAGGTAAAAATTGAAGAACCTCCAATCATATTTTTGGAGGAAGATGAGAAGAACGTGAGGTACCCTCATGTCGATCCATTGGTGATTACTATCTAGGTCGCCAATAAAAGGATAAAGAGGGCGCTGATAGATAAAGGGAGTTCAATGAACATCCTTTACAGGGAAACACTGAAGAAGATGGGGCTCGAAAAGGCCAAATTGGAACCTTATATGGTAAATCTGTGCGGATTTACTAGCGACAGTATCGCCAGCCAAGGTATAATCGAGCTCGCATTGACCCTGGGCGAAGCACCCCTATATGCCACCACTACTACAAAAGAGGTTTTTCCTAACGGTTAATAAGAGAGTCAATTATAAAACTCCTTGGAAAAGGTCAGTGGAAGTTTTTCCCAACGGTTTAGAACTGAAGCAAATAAACTGTTGGGAGAAACTAATGCCAACGGTGGAGAACGTGGCAAATACTAAATGGAATTTAAAAAGCAAAACAGTAAATGCCAACATTTATAAAATGTTTGGTATACTTAGTATTCCCAACAGTTATAAACTATAGGGAAAAATTCTTTTTAACATAACATTTTATTATGAGATTTTACTTTATTTAAATAAATAAATAATAAAATAATTAATTGGGGTGAAATTAAATAGGAGAGTTCTACTTGCACCCCATAAAATGATAAGTACACCCCATTATTAAAAAAAATATATATACTAAATTAATTTTTTAAAATTACTCTTAATATAATTTTTGAAATTTTTTCCTCACATTATTTTTGTTAATTTCAATACTTATTTTGATTTTATTTTCATATTTTTTTCTAAATCATGTATATATATATTTTTTTTTCTAAGAAAATTTCATATATTTTTTTTTCATAATATTTAAAATATAATTTATTTTTATTTAATAGGATATTTTTTTAAAATATGAATTGGAATAAAAAAGTTAAAAAAACTTAGTACAATTAAATATATAAATTTTATTTAAAATAAATATTATTAAAATGAGGTATCTTTAGAGATTTTTGTGGTGTAAATAAAATTTTCCAATTAAATATTGTATCAAATTTTACTTTATTTTAAATAAATAAATAATAAAATTATTAATTGGAGTGAAATTAAATATTGTCTCAAATTTTACTTTATTTTAAATAAATAAATAACAAAATCATTAATTGGGGTATATATAGAAAAGGTTCTAACCCTAATGAGAAAAACCTAATTCAAAACACTCTCTCACAGCCGTACATCTAAAACTTCTATCTATTTCTCTCGGTCGCACGCAACAAAGGAGGAGACGACGATGGGAATTGCACAGGGCACGGTGGAGGAGACGTCGAAGGGCTTTGCGTAGGGGAAGTGGAGGAGACGGCGACGGGCTTTGCACAGTGAGGGTTGGATCGGGGTGATCGCCGGGGTTGCTCCCTCTCTCATTCTCGGACGAGTCATCTCCGACAACAAAATCCATGGATTTTGACGTGTCCAGTTGAGTCGTCGTCACCGTTTATGGATTTCCAAAATCTCTATTGGATTCGTGTACAAGATTGGTAAATTTTAAACATAAGAATGAAAATCTCACTTTTAACTAAATATATATATCGTTAGTTTACTGGGAATTTTCTTGACTATGTAAATATTTCTCCCAGCCTTTAAATTTTCAGTGTGTACCATGTGCTCTCTTTGGTCTATTTTGTATTAGGTTTTAATTTTAAAAGATTTTATATTTTTTTTCATACATGTGAATGCATTCTTTGCTTCGGTTAGTCTATTTTGTGTTGGTCTATTTCGAAAAATCTTTGAGATCTGAGGAGAATGAGATGAAATCTGATGTGATCAAGTTGAAGACCATGACTGTGATGAGTTTTTTTATTGTGAAGAAGACATCACTATGAACAAGACCATTGTTTTGGCCAAGAACAGTCACTACTTGTTATTTTGTGGGTTCTCTCTTTTTCAGTTCCTAATCCCCTCTTTCTTTACGTGGTTCCTTTCTATTTATATGGTACATTCTTTCGATTGCATGGGCAACTTGTTATTTTACCTACTCTCCTCTTGACATGTGTTCTTTCTTTCTGTTCCTTCCATCTCGCTACGTGTCTGCGTTTTAGCCAGCAGCTATTTTTATTACTGCTTTCTCTTAGTCCGATGGCGTTATATCTTTTATGAAGTGTTTATCTCCTCCTTTGTAGATTGTGTCTCTTTCCTCCGTCAGAATTCCCGTCTGAGGTGGATTGGGTTTCCTCCCGTCGGAGATACTTGTCCTTGCTTAGGTGCTGCCTTGGTATTTTTCTTTATTAGGTTTTGGATAAGTCTTCCGTTGGCAGACTTTGGTTTTAGCCTTCCATCTCCTCCTTCCTTCAACTTCCGTCGGTGTTTTACTTCTCTGTTTTGTCATTTAGTGCTTTCTGTTCGTATCTATTCTTTAAGACTCTTGCTGGGCTGCACAGTGTTGGGCCTTTTAATGTATTCAAACTTCGAACTTTTGGGTATCCGTTCTGTTTGGGCCTTTCGATGTTTATTGGGCCTTCGCTCTGTGCTCGTATTTTCCCCTCCAAACACTACACCCCCCAGTTCCAGTTACAATCTTATAACCTGAAACTGCTCGTTGATAACTGCCCTTTTTAGACAAAAGAATTTTTTTTCTATGTTATATATACATATGTTTTTTATTTGTCACGTCTCATGGCAGTTTTTATGTCAGTATTTGCTCATTATTATTTTTGATTTTCAAATTTCATAGTTTCATGAGGAATGGTGGTTTTTATGATGTGATCGTGGTGTCTCGAGAACTGTTCCCTCTTATAAATGCCCTAGTAATCCCCTAACTTCCTTCTGTGCTTTGGCGACGCACTCTCGAGTATAAGATCCCCAATTTTGAAAATCTATTACATGCTTTCTCTCAGCTGCTCGTTTCAACTTCTCTGTGCTGGATCTTATTGCCTTCAGGTATATATATACACTCTGCTTTCTTAATTTAACTATTTTTCTTTTTTGATAATTCCCTCTCTTTGTTTTCCTTCGTATCTTTTTGTGCCGCCCTCCTTTCCTCTTTTCCCACTCTTTCTCTCTTCTCCTTCTCATTTTTATTTATCTTTTCTTCCTTTGCCTTTTTTAGGAGCGGTAGAACTCTGATTTTTAGGAGGGAGTACTGTAACACTTAGGGTTTTTCGATGATGGGGTTTTACTCTTAGTTCTAGGTCCGCCTTCCCTACGCCATTCGGCCTAACTCTGATATTTCCCCTGCCACAGCTTTTCGGGGGTCGTGATTTTGCATTTCCCTTGTTATGATTGGGTAAAGGGGGCGGTTGTTTTAAGGCTGGCCTTGTTTTAAATACATTTCAGGTTCCGAGTTTTGTTTTATTTATATTATAATGGCAAATGTGGATTATCCAGGCGCCTCCTCTCTGGTTTCTGGTTCTCTTTCCTCGATTATAGCTCCTTGATTCGTCAAATCCCTGCTGGTTTTTGATACTCCTCCCATGGAGGTTGAGAATGTCGATGTTCCCGCGAACCCAGAGGTGGAGTGCTTAGGTAGCATTTCCATCATCCCCCGTTTTCGCTCTGGGAATGAGGCGAGTATTAGTGGTCAAGTCATCCCTTTCGAAGGGGTTACCCTAGCAGTTCCTCCACTCAAGAAATCTAAGAGGAAACAATTAACTCTGGGAAGTTCTTATTTGGACGTTAAATCAAGCTGTTCGTCGGTTTTGACATAGTCAGAACTCGATTTTTTAGTATTGTCCTGCGGTTTTCCGTCGGGAGTTTAAGTTAGACTTTCCAAGCCGCATGAGAGGGCAGACTCCCCTCAGGTTGAGTGGGTGTGTCTGCACTCCTATTGGTTCGAGTCCAAAATCAGATTAAGGCTGCCCATCCCTAAGTTAATTAAGGAGTTCCTTTTACATTACTCAATTGCTCCTGCACAATTACTTCCTAACGTGTGGGCTATCCTTTCAGGTTTAATTTTTTTGGGGGACAAGGCGGGAGTTCAGTGGGAAGTCTCTGACGTTGTCCATTTTTATTCGTTGATGGAAAATGAGCCAGGGCGCTACCATCTTTGTCCTAGGAAGAATCGAGCTCTCATTACCGACTTAGAGACTTCTCATAAAGGGTGGAAAGATAGGTTCTTCTTTGCTAAAGGCCCCATTGAATTTGTTTCCGATGACCCTACGGCCCCATTTATCAGCCAAAGCTGGGGAGCTCCTGGTATTTCTTTTACCCCTGCTGTTAGGATGTCCTTCCATTTTGTTGTCTTTCCTTCTCTTTTTCTTTTTCCCCCTTTCTTTTTACTTGCTATGTTTTGATGATGATTTTAATACTGGTATTCTTTTACAGCTTCCACCGAAAACGCGGAGACCGTTATTGGAGATATTTTTTCCGAGAAGGTCCGTAAGGTCGCATCCCTAGATCCTAAGTTTTGGTCAATCAAGTTTCTTCTTTCCAGTGAAGCCTTAATCGAATCCTCCACCTGGCCTCGTGAACTCCAGATCCCCCTAGGTATCCCTGTTGGATATTTATTTTACCAGGATCTTAGATCTACTCACAAGTATGTTGTTTAACACCCTAAATATGAACTTTCTAAAACGATAAAATAAACACATATAAAGTTAAGAAAACCTTACATTGATGCAGCGGAATTAATGTCTCCTTCCACTCAGATCTCTAACCCTTGTATCCTTTCTGTCACAGAGTATTATCAAGATCTGAGCCCGAATGTCCTTCTCTTTGTGTTTGATCCTTCACAGTCTTCTAATCTATGATTGAGTTACCACTTTCTGTGTGTGGGCACTTACTCAATCCCTAAGGTTCGAAATTTAGAAGAGGAAAAGAGAGAGAGAGAGGTTCGGCCAAAGAATAGAAAAGGAAGGCTTAGTTTTTCTGAAAAAAATATTTTTCTGAAAAGTAGTGTGTTTTGACTGAGCAATCACTTTCTATTTATAGGCAACTACTAGGTTTAGGTTAGGAATTATTTGGCATTAAAATAATGAAAATATCAATTTTAAATTCCACATAAAGTGGCCGGCCAAGGTGTATAGAATGGGCCCCACTTGATTTTGCAGTTTTCACAAATTTTATTTCTATTTTCTCAAAAACGTGAATTTTCCAATTCTAACCATTTAAATGCCAAAACTAATTATTTAATAACTAAAATAGATTATTAAATAATATTGCCATTTAATTTAATTATTAACTAGACATATAAAGTATTAATAAATAAATAAACCTAGAATCTATTTTCTTTACAATTTCGCCCTTGCTTAGTGAAAATTCACAAATTAGACATAGTCTAACTTTAGAATTATAAGTGACTAATCACGAATCAATTATTGAGTCTTACAAGCAGTATGTTCTCAACTAGAATGGGGACCATGGATCTATATGCTGAGCTTCCAATAAGTGAACCGAATTTACTAAGTAAATTCCTACTTAATAATTCTTCGTTGAATCCACTCTTAGAACTTAGAATTGCACTCTCAGACTTATATAGAGCATATTATATGTTCCACGATATAGATATGCTATCTCATTTAACCATTGTTACAATCTTATTGTGATCAAAGATCCCTTATATAGATGATTTACATCGAGATGGGATAATTTTACCGTTTTCACCGCTCAATGTATTTTGCCCCTTAAAACACTTAGCTACTTGTAAATGGTATTTAGTGATCTAAGAATTAGTCACTTAAACAACAGCTCATCCATTTACTTCTATTTTGCTAAGCTCGAAGGGAATCATCACTTGAGTTCTATACACCAGCAGAAGCTATAGATTCCATATTTATGTTCAGCACTCCCACTCAATCATACTATCATGTTCCCAAAATATACGTATCACCCTGACCCAAAAGTAGGCTTAACTAATAAATCAAAGAACATGAATAGCACTCCTGAGTTGAGCCTAAGCATATCAGAATTTAGATTCTTTTAATCTTAAGATCAACTACTGATATTGACTTGGTAAGACATAACGGTAAGTTTGTAATATCTTACTAAGTTGCAATATCGGTCCAGTCCAATGTATACTCCATACATTCGAAACTAGTATACTTTACTAATGTCCTGGAAAGAACATAACACTTACTTTAAGTGTAAGTACACATCATCGCTGATTATCACATTAGTGTAAATCCAAAACACTGATGAAACATGGACTTAGTCTTTTGACTCATATGATCACAATCACATTCCACTGTGTTGACGATACTGTAATTGTGAATAAACATATGATCTGAATTTAACTGATTTTGTGTGTAAATGTAATAAACATATTAAACCATTAGCATGTAAAATTCATGCAAACATAAATCACTTCAGATTTCTTATATTGATAACTAATCAGATTGTAAAGAGTTTTATTTAGCGCATAAAACCCAACAAACTCCCACTTGCACTAACATAAAACAAACTGTGCAAATAAGTCAATCTGATTTCTTGATCTTCAGATCAAGTGTAGTATATTTGAATCCACCCAAACTTTTGGAAACTAGTTCATAAATACATTTATGAAACATCCTTTACTATATGCTTTACTCATCAAGGGATACTAAAATCTTTACTGTTTTAAAGTACATCTGAATAAACAGAAGACATATCTCTCATATTTTAAAATATAATTTTGAGATAATACAATGTAGACTTTTCTTCAGTAATATAACTTTCTGGTAATTTCGAATTTACAAAGTTATAATTCTTCTCTTGTAGAGCTTGAATTATTATAGAATAACTCCTCCACCCCCAAAGTAACAACCATCTCATAATTTCGAATGAGTTGGTGAGATACAAGGATAACTGATATACAGTTTCTTAATATCTAACATATAGATCACTTTCATAAATCTTTCTTGAATATCTTCTAATTTTCCTTATTTGATTACATCTCAGATAGCTCCCACTAAATAGCAGATGTCTGGTTAAATAATGCTTTTAACCTCTTTATTGTTTGGAGAGTTATCTAGTTGTGACTTTTGTATTAGTCTGAAACTTTAAGTTAAGACTAAGTCATCAACATAGCAGACTAGTATTTGAAGTGAAAAATACATGCCAGAGATTAAGCAATCAAAATTAAGATACCATAAAATTTTATGAGGATTAAGAATTCTAGGTTCAAGTCATTTGAATAGACTGAACTAGAGTTCTTTATCTTATTCTCATATTTCTGATAAGTTATACCTATCCATGTGAATGGTTAGATTTGCTTTTCAGTAGTGTTCTTAAGTACCTATCACAAGTATCAACCTAATGAAGATGGGTATAGAATTTTAAAATTCTCCCACTCAATTAAGGTAGTGTGAAACTTTATCAAAGAACTTTATAGGTGTCAATTTTTATACTACAACAGTAAAACGAATTGGAACATACAATCAAGATCAAGGATTTATATTACTTCCATGTTTAAAGAAAATATGTGTTACATAGGGTATTGTGGAATAGATTCCACCCCTAAGTATATAAAGATTATGATCCACCCCTAAAGGTTGTAAAGATCATAATTCTCTAAGTGTGATAGAGTTTATGTGGAGTTGAATACTATCCAGAGTTCATTAGATATAAAAGATCGTTGAACTGCATAGTTTCCTTAACTTTTCTCCACCACTATCAGATCAAAAGATCCTTTTATTAAACAAATTCTTAATAATTGTATTAGAATTAACAATTATTAATAAACATAGAATTAATTTCTAGTGATTATTGAATATAACTCTATGAAGAGTTGTAAATATTATAGAATTTGCATCAATAATAAAAACACTTACACATACAAACATATAAATATAACGTGGTAACTGTTGCTTAAGATAAAGTAAATGAAGCTCAATCTCATAAATTGCAATTGGTTTGAACAGAAAATTAAAATAAACTTTACTAATAAAAAAAATATTGCAACAATATGAGAAAAAACAGGGATAAATATCCCTAACTAAAATTCGAAATCCAAATTGTTTTTAAACTAAAACAATTAATTCAAAAATAGATAGAAGAGCTTCATCTTCATCTGGACGACTTCACCCTTGGTCCAGCTTTCCAATCCAACTCATCTGAGTTCAAGTAGCTTGGCCTATAAGAAGAAGAAACAAATAAACAAAGTTAGTCCAGAATCATAAATCCAATTGGATAATAATTCACTAAAACTCTTAAAGTTTATAAAAAAGAAATACCTTGTTTCTTTGCAAGAAGTTTAGGACAGTGGGTTTTCCAATGACTTTTCTAATTGCAGTAGAAACACTTTCCTTTGAGTGTGGCATCACCAGAAGCAGCAACCTTTTTGTTTTTCATGGCTTTTGCACGCTTCTTGGTGTTCTTCCATTTCTTCTTCGATTTGGGTTTTGATGCAGATGCAATATTTGCTTCAGGTTTTATTGTCCCATTACCATTCCCAAAATTTTGAGGTTTACTCCCTTTCTTCTTGGGTCCTCCAATCAAATTTTCATAAGTTTGAAGGTCATTGACTAACTCGTGAAAGTCTATGTCCTTCTTATTCATGACATAATTTGATGTGTAGGGCAGAAATGCTGGAGTCAGACTATTCAAGATAAGGCTTACTTGAGTAGTGTGATCCATTTCAGCACCATGATCCTGGGCTTCTTGGAAATAACTTGCCATGAGGAGAACATGATCACGCACGTTTTGATGGGGTTCCATCCGTGCATTGATGTATTTCTTAGTCGCGTCAAAGCGAGACTGAAGTGATGCCCTACCGAATAGCTCATTTAACTTCGTCATTACTTCAGCAGCCTTTTGGGTTTTAGAAAACTGAGTTTTGAGGGTGTCAACCATGCTGGAAAGCATAAAGTATAGAGCTTTGTCATTTGCTTTATGCCAACGCTCATACTTTTCTTTCACAGCTTTGGATGCATTATCCCCAGGCACTTCAGGTGACGGCTCAGTTAAAACAAACAAGGCACTTTCTCCTATGAGAGCAATGTTAATGTTCTCATTCCATTTAGGAAAGTTAGATCCATTTAGCTTATTTTCAGTCAACAGTGATAACATGGAATTCATCATGGTTATACAGGATACTACAAAATAATAGAAATCAATAAATAGAAATTAATAATGGTTTAACACAAAATCAATTCAGCAATTATAAGCACATAGCATGTAGGAATGATAAGAGAAAATACAAAAAAAAATTCAATCCTAAATAATTTCCAAGGTTTTTCAACAAATTGATATCAGTGTCCCGTTTAGGCGAGAGTCAAAGCTACCATCCATTGAATAGAGTTGTCAGCTCATCTAAAATGTTAAACATTCTAGCAACCTTTTATTCGATCAAGATTGGAATCCAGCGTTGTCCCGTTTAGGCGAGAGTCAAGGCTATTCTATCTTATGAGCTTCTACCATTGTTTCACAATTTGCAAGTCAAATATGGTCGCCACTATTAGGGTGATCCATACCATATAAAACACTTACAAACTACTTATCTTTCGAGATTAAACGGTGCGAAATTTCTAATGAACGTTCCTCCATAAGGGAGGATTACTCACTAAAACAAACGAGATGTAAAACCAACAATGGAGATCGAATATCTTAATAATAATAAAGCTCATTCTTTAAAATGTATTTTCTTTATTATTCTAATAAATATATTCATTAAATATCAAATGTAGAATTAAAAATTCAAAATAAGAATTTAATTTAATATTTATAAAATTATACTTAGATGGTGATTGAAATAAAATGAATTATTTCCATCTTAGTAGTAATTTTAAATATAAATATTAAGAAAAATTAATTTAAGTTGTATTAATTTAAATTAGTTAGCAACTTAAAATAAATTTTCATAAGAATATATTTATTGTATTTTGAAAAATAAAGTATAAAATTATACTAATTTTCGAAAATACTAAATAATAAATACTTAGAAAAAATACTTCAAGCAAAAATATCACCTATCTAGATTTTCCTTTGACTAATTAATTCAATTTCTAATAATATACTTTAATTCATTTAAATTAATCAATAAATGAAAAAATCATTGATTTAAGTTGGTCCACGAATTAATTAAAATAAATAATTAATTTACAACTTAATCTACTTTTCAAGAAAAAATTCAAAAATATTGTATAATTAAAATGCAATTTTTCGAAATTAATTAATAAAATAAAGAAAAAATATATTTTGAAAATTATTTAAATTTAAGTTGAAAAATTAAATTTCAACCTAAAAATAATTTTCTATTTAATTAAGTGTCATGAAAAATAAATATTTAAGTATCATGATGAAAATCAACTTAGATATTTAATTTTTCAATTTAATTAAATGTATTAAATTCAAGAAATAAATAATTAAGAGTAGAGAAGGCTTAATTATTAATTTCTAGTTTAATACTAGGAAAAAATATACTTAAAATAAATTGTACCAAAATTAATTATTTAAATAATTAATTTCACAATGTATAATATTAGTCTATTTAGATATTAGAAATAATAAGCAGTCTAGAAATAACTATCTAGAAAATATCTTATTTGACTAAGTATCTTTTCAACAATAATTTGAAAAAGTATCTTATTTAAGTTGTTCAGAAAAAATCTAGAACTTAAAATTTTTCAAATTTAGATTTAATTAAATATCAAAAATTAAGTTGTAACCACTTAATTTGAAAAATACTCCATTTTAAGTTTAAAACTAACTTAAAAAAAATATCTTAAGAATCTTTAATAACTAATGCCTAGGATTCCTCAACTTAATTTTAATTTAAATAAAATATTCAAATTTAAGTTAGATATGAAAAATTAGTTAATATAACTAATTTATAACTTAAATAGGAATATTTAATTAAATAAGCTCCAGAAAGAATCTAGTTAGTTAAAATTCTTTATTTAATTAAATACAAAAAAAATACAAATAGTTTGTCTAGAAATAATATCTAAAACTAAAAGTGTTTTTCTTAAAATTAACTTTAAAATATTAAAATGAAAATAAATTTTATATATTTTAAAAGTTAATTATGTTGCTAATTCAATTTTATTAGGTCAAACTAATATAATTAACCTAGTACAGTTATTCAAATCAGGCAAATGGGCCTTCACAATTGGGGTAGTTCATGTGAATGGGTGTTGGGTTCAGTATGTCGTACCCACTTCTATGGCTCCCAACTCTCACACAAGGCCCAAAAGAGAGGAATTTAACCTTAAAATAAATAACTGTTATTAATTGAATAGGTCCAAAAACTAAATGGACCTTAATAAAATCTATCATGGTGTGACATTTTATTTAGCAACAACCTATATGCATCTATATAATAAAATAAACATATAGGCTCACACATGCACACATTTGGATGGATCCTATCATGTTGCTAGGTCATACACAGATGAAAGAATATTGTAAAATTTACCTGTTACAAATTATTTACTTGACCAAGGGAGCCATGAGTTAAAATCAGATCATTGGATCTGTCAACAAGTTAACCATGGCTATTTGCAATCAAGGAATAATAGGTTTTTAAAAACTTACAAACAAGCTAAAACCACATACTCCTGCAACAAGGTTAGCTGGATAGTTGGAAGTAGGATTTATTTAATTTTAAATAATTAAATTTGGAAAATTAAATAAATAATAAAAAAATATTAATTTTGAAATTAAAAAAAAAAATATATATATATATTTTGAAAATAATAAATTAAATATTTAAAATTAAACCTACAATTTTGAAAAATTAAGTTTCAACTAACCTAAATATCATTTCAAAATTTGCTAACTACTTTTTAAAAAATTAAATGTTATTTTACAAATAAAAATTAAAAAAGATAAATAAGTATCTTTTTCAGATTTTAGATTTAATTTAAATAAATAAAATAACAAAATTTAAAAGTTAGCAAAATATCTTACATCTATTTAAAATATCATGATTATAGTTATCTTATTTTAAATTTAAATAAGGTCAAATTATTTTTAAAAAAAATATTTAAATTAAAAAATTAATATCTGACCTTAAATTTAAAAATAAGATAAGATATAATCAAATTTAAAATTAAGATAGATAATTAAGCAAAAAAGATATATATTTACTATTTTAAATTCAAATTACACTAGTATCATGAATTAAATTAAAAAAAATATTAAATAATTTAATTATGATAATTAGAATTGAAATAGGAATAGTAAATGTCTAAATACAAAACTTCACAAAAAATCGGAAGTTAAATCCATGAAAAAGCATGAAAAATCGAAGAAAAACGAAAAAAATGTGAGCTGTACGGACGGTATGCGGTGCATACACGTCTGCGCGCGCTCACAAAGGTGCCTGCCGAGAAACCTCGGCGCAGGATTTCTATGCGCGGAGGGGTCTTTAGACAGCCTGTGCGTGTTGCTCGGACAAGATTTTGTCCGAACACACGTATGACCAAGGTGCACTCGGTTCCGCGCGCACGTGGGTGATGCATCATCCCTAACTTTTTTCGAATCTTCAAAAAATCATAACTAATTCAAATTAAATCGAAATTGAGTTCTGTAAAAAAGTAAATTGCTTAATTTTTTCCATACTATCCAATAAAAATAATTCCAGAAACAGAATTTCAATTATTTTTCACAAAAATTCACAAACATCAATCAATCATCATATAACACTCAACACAACATGAAACCATCCAAATAACAAACAATCGTTTTAAAGTCCAAATTTCTTACAAGAAAATCAAGTACCATGGCTCTGAGGTAAGTTGTTGGATATTTATTTTACCAGGATCTTAGATCTACTCACAAGTATGTTGTTTAACACCCTAAATATGAACTTTCTAAAATGATAAAATAAACACTATAAAGTTAAGAAAACCTAACATTGATGTAGCAGAATTAATGTCTCCTTCCACTCAGATCTCTAACCCTTGTATCCTTTCTGTCGCAGAGTATTATCAAGATCTGAGCCCGAATGTCCTTCTCTTTGTGTTTGATCCTTCACAGTCTTCCAATCTATGATTGAGTTACCACTTGCTGTGTGTGGGCACTTACTCTATCACTAAGGTTCGAAATTTAGAAGAGGAAAAAAGAGAGTGAGAGGTTCGGCCAAAGAATAGAAAAGGAAGGCTCAGTTTTTCTGAAAAAAATATTTTTTTGAAAAGTAGTGTGTTTTGACTGAGCAATCACTTTCTATTATAGGCAACTACTAGGTTTAGGTTAGGAATTATTTAGCATTAAAATAATGAAAATATCAATTTGAAATTCCACATAAAGTGGCCGGCCAAGGTGTATAGAATGGGCCCCACTTGATTTTGCAGTTTTCACTAATTTTATTTCTATTTTTTCAAAAATGCCAAATTTCCAATTCTAACCATTTAAATGCCAAAACTAATTATTTAATAACTAAAATAGATTATTAAATAATATTGTCATTTAATTTAATTATTAACTAGACATATAAAGTCTATTAATAAATAAATAAACCTAGAATCTCTTTTCTTTACAATTTCGCCCCTGCTTAGTAAAAATTCACAAATTAGACATAGTCTAACATTAGAATTATAATTGACTAATCACGAATCAATTATTGAGTCTTACAAGCAGTATGTTCTCAACTAGAATGGGGACCATGGATCTATATGCTGAGCTTCCAATAAGTTAACCGAATTTACTAAGTAAATTCCTACTTATTAATTCTTCGTTGAATCCACTCTTAGAACTTACAATTGCACTCTCAGACTTAGATAGAGCATATTATATGTTCCACGATATAGATATGCTATCTCATTTAACCATTGTTACAATCTTATTGTGATCAAAGATCCTCTATATAGATGATTTACATCGAGATGGGATAATTTTACCGTTCTCACCCCTCAATGTATTTTGCCCCTTAAAACACTTAGCTACCTGTAAATGGTGTTTAGTGATCTAAGAATTAGTCACTTAAACAAGAGCTCATCCATTTACTTCTATTTGCTAAGCTCGAAGGGAATCATCACTTGACTTTTATACACCAGTAGAAGCTATAGATTCCATATTTATGTTCAGCACTCCCACTCAATCATACTATCATGTTCCCAAAATATACGTATCACCCTGACCCAAAAGTAGGCTTAACTAATAAATCAAAGAACATGAATAGCACTCCTGAGTTGAGCCTAAGCATATCAGGATTTAGATTCTTTTAATCTTAAGATCAACTACTGATATTGACTTGGAAAGACATAACGGTAAGTTTGTAATATCTTAACTAAGTTGCAATATCGGTCCAGTCCAATGTATACTCCATACATTCGAAACTAGTATACTTTACTAATGTCCTGGAAAGAACATAATACTTACTTCAAGTGTAAGTACACATCATCGCTGATTATCACATTAGTGTAAATCCAAAACACTGATGAAACAGGGACTTAGTCTTTTGACTCATATGATCACAATCACATTCCACTGTGTTGACGATACTGTAATTGTGAATAAACATATGATCTGGATTTAACTGATTTTGTGTGTAAATGTAATAAACATATTAAACCATTAGCATGTAAAATTCATGCAAACATAAATCACTTCAAATTTCTTATATTGATAACTAATCAGATTGTAAAGAGTTTTATTTAGGGCATAAAACCCAAGAATCCCCACTCCTTATCCTTCTTATTTTATTTTTCTTGATTTCTTAAAATGCGTTCTGAAACACTTGAATCCAACACCCGAACCAATTTTGATAGATTTTTCTGAGGATCACTCCCGCCTTGCAGAAACCTACCCCCGTCATCTTCCCAAAATGAGGTAGTCTGAAATGACCGTCGAGGAGATCGAGGATCAGACTGCTGCCTGGCGGAAGTGGCTTATGGCAAAGTGTCCCAAACGTAAAAGCAAAGCAAAGAAGAGCAAAGCGCGAGGCTTGAGGAGGCCAATCAGTCGGATTTTGGCGTGTCATCCCAGCACGATTCGGCCACAGATGACGCCATTGGGACACTGCTCAATCCCTCCCTGAGATTGCGTCAGGTGCCAGTGAGGCTGAGGGAACTTCTGGGGTCCTGGCCCCGACGGAACTTACTAATCTGGGGGGGACTTCTCAATCCGAGAACCTTTCAGGAGCTACCTTGGGCCATAACCTGGGCCCCTCGCCTCCCTCTCCTGGTCAGACTTCTTTTTCTCTTCTTGGAGCTTCGTCGTCTTCTCAACTTGCCCTTTCTCCTCTTTTAGTACATCCCTCAACTTTTCCCTCCAGCCGAGGTTCCCCACCTTTGGCTACCCATCCTCCACGGGTCCAGACTGAGTGGGACGAAATCCCTGCTTTTAGGATTCAGAAAGATGTCCCGTTTGAGGAGTCAGTCGAGAATTACTTCAAATCTCTTTTGGATGCCGTCAGAAAACCTGATGATGATTTCTATATTTTTCAAGGACGGGATTCAATTTTGAAGGACACTGCTATCTCAGGAATAAAGGTAATTTCTTAAGTGCTCATTCTCCTTTTCCCTTTTATTTCTTCATCCTTTGCTAAATGTGTTTGCTTTTCTTATATATATATATATGTGTCAGACAGCTTTGAGGTGTGCCCATGCTATGAAGTTTGCCCCGCAGACTGATAAGGAGAAGGAAAGTTTGTCCAAGGGCTATTCTTGTTATAAGAAGAATTATGAGGCAGCCATCACTGCGAAGGCGGCCGCTCTTACTAAAGTCAGTGCCCTAGAAGTTGATAACAAGCTCTTGAAGAGTAAAGCAGACGGTCTCGAGTCGGAGAAGAGGGGTTGGGATCTCACCCACTCCATTCTGGAGTCCAAGAAGCAAGCCTTGAGCGACAAGGTTGCTTCCTTAGAGGCTAGCTTGTTCGGGATGGGTCTGGAAATGGACACCTTGTCCCAAGAGCGTGATACCCTCCTTTCTGACGCCGAGGTGGCGAAGGACAAACTCTCTTCTCTAAATGACAAGTTGTCCGAAGCTGAGAGGGCAGTAGAGCAGGCCCAAAAAACTCTGGCTCAAGAGAAAGGATCTTTAACAAAAGAGATCAAGGTCCTGACAAGCCAGGTTAAGAAGGCGTTTCTCAGTGGACGCTATCAATCTGCCTTCAAGCTGTATTCTAAGTTCAGAGAAGGCAAGTCTGCTACCTGGGATTTGGACGAGTTTTCAAGAAATATGATGAGTTTAAAAAGGATGAGGATCTTGTGGAGTCTTCCTCGGATTCGGATGAGGCCAGCGAGGATGAGGATGCCGACGGGGCCTGAGGAATTTGTTCTACGAGGAGAATGTCTGTCCATTGTTTACCATCCCCCCCCCCTTTATTTTTTATTTATTTTATATATGTTTTTATATATATATTTTTTTAAGGAACAATATTTACGAACAATATTTATTCTATGGTTTGTAAGGATTAATATTTGATTGATATTTTTAATCTATTTTGCCCTAATTATTGTTATTTATACATGTATGGTCTTTTTTTGAGGCGTCTCGACACTTAGGGGTGTTTATTTACTGGCATTTAATGTTTTGGTTACTGGTGGGCTTACCCTTCCACTTTCTCTCTCCTTTTAAGCTTATTTATACACGCATCCTTCCTTGTTGATTGTATCATCCTCTTAAACTTTCTACGTTTTCCTTTTGTATGTGTCTTCCCCCCCTTTTTTTTTTTCTTTAGTCTAAAACATGTCAAACTCTCCAGGTTCTCCCCTTCCACAGTCTTCAAGTGGAGATCAGTTTCACTCAGATATTGGGGATCGATCTCCTCCTAGCCCTGCGACCTTTTCTTATTGATATCAACCTAGTGGTGAGGCTATTGTCGGTAGAATGATGCGGACCTATCGTGCTAGACGTGATGATGCGTCTCCATCCTACTGAGCTCCACGCTCTTCGGTTACGCGCTGAACGTCATTGTGACCATTGCCGTATGCAAGCCAGGAACTGTTGGGCCTGGGATGCGGACTTGGAGCGTGAGCGCTTGGCTAATGAAAGGTGGATGGAAGAATGTTTGAGGGAGGGGGTTCCTTTCTACCCCCTGACTTTCCTACAGGTTGTCGTCGGTGCTCGAAGAGGGTAGTGTGGGGATCCATTATGACCCCTGGCTCTTTATGTATTCTTTGCTGGTACCACCCAAATGGTGAGAACTTTTTATCCTCAAGTTTTTCACGAAGGCCTTTTTCTTGTAGCTCTTTTTGTGTATACGTGTGAATGTGTTATTATATTATTCATCATCTAGATTTTGTGAATCTTTGTCTTGTAATCTCCAATGGAACATTTGGGCTTCGATCTTTAAACGAGTATTTATTTACTGCTCCCTTATTCAATTTTATTACACTCTCTTTTTTTTTTATATATTAGTTATCTGCTAATCCATATGATAAAATATTGGAGAAATTGTGGCTCCATTAAGTGCACTTTTTATATATAAAAAAAAAAAGAATGGATGAGGTACCTTGGAAAGTGGAAAGACATATATGCTTCTCTAGCTGCTTTTCGTGATTCGGGTATGTGTATTTCATTAACACGTATCCTGGTTTTAATGTCGCAGTGGCTTTTCGTTTTCGTTCTCGTGGCATCCATACTTATTGCATGCAGGCTTCTTTGCATATAAATACGTTGTAACTTTGCCGTTTCTCTCAAAAATTCTGCAGAGACTTTCTTTTGTGTAAGCATTTTCTTCCTGGGGTACTTAGTTCTTCCTTTTGAACTATGGCCTTCTTGCCAAAAGACAAGGTACATCACGCAAAAGACCACTCTTCTTTTTCCAACATTTTCTCAGGCTTCCAGCCTTTGGACCCTGCTTTTCTTTCTCTGAATCCTTTTTCAAGCTTTCGCGATTTCAAACCTATCCATTTTCCCCCATTACACTTCTCGGAGGTTTGTAGATGTCCCTGTTTTGAGTAGGCTGCATTAGGCTTAGGGACTTATGCCTCTTCTCGTGTTGAGCCTGCGCTACCCTTGGCATTGTGTCCTTTTGGCATTTTTCCTCCCGTTTTGGCACCTATTGAGGAAGTCAAGGAAGGCCCCGAGGTGTCAGAGGGGAGTTCGACTCATACAACAGCAGCTTATTATCCAGAGCTTGAAGCTACTGCCCAATCTGAGAATCTTGAAGAAGTCCATGTCTTAACTAACGATTCGCCTTCGATTTTTTGCATATCTACTTCTTCCTTTCCTCAGGAGTCACCCCGGGTGGTCTCTGAGAATATACGCCCTCCTTCCTCTTCCAACGGTCGAGGGTGGATTGCAATGCGAAGAGCTTTTCAACAACGGGAAAGTTTTTCTGTGTAAAGGGTTTATTTACTTTAATTTTATTTTCTGTGTATTTAGTACTTGTAGGTTTGTATAAGTGTTTTGGTATGGGTACCTTTGCCCATGCATGACGTTTTGCCCTGCCACTACGCCCCCAGTTTTGGAATAGAGTGTACACTCTTTCGAAAATTTTTAATATATTGTAAGGAGGGAGTGGCCTTTTGCAAATGTAATTAGTTTTTACCATTACTAATGGCTCTTTTTTTTTATTAAGCGTTGTTATGTGAATTTAAAGCTCGTGTAAATTCTTACTTTGGTGTCATCTTACTTCGTTGAAGCTAATTTTATTTTCTAATAATGCTTTAGTTGCTGATTGTCATCTTATATTTGCGAATGCGGCTCGTTTATTCTTTCGTAAAG
This sequence comes from Cannabis sativa, assembly GCF_029168945.1. Taxonomy (NCBI): domain Eukaryota; kingdom Viridiplantae; phylum Streptophyta; class Magnoliopsida; order Rosales; family Cannabaceae; genus Cannabis; species Cannabis sativa. Next base: position 23,391,444 of record NC_083602.1, on the reverse strand, counting down.
TGCCTTTCGTAAAAGGTCTTGGATATGTATGGTCATTGCTTGCCTTTCGTGGAAGGTCTCAGATATTCACGGTCTTGCCTTTCGTGAAAGGTCTTAGATATACATGGTCTTGCCTTTCGTGAAAGGTCTTAGATATACTTGGTCTCGACTAAAGCTTCTCATCCTATTATTTATAATCCGTCCTTCCCTTGCTATTTTTTTTTAACAAAAAATACATAAAGCATAGCTACAGTTATAGTTAAGGTTGTAGTCATAGTTATAGTTTTTATACGTAGAACTTTTTAAGATACCTTGCGTTCCAACTTCTCGATATCTCGGCTCCGTCCATAGTAGCCAGCATGTAAGCTCCTTTTCTGGTCGAGCCCACCACGTGGTATGGGCCTTCCCAGTTTGTGGAAAATTTTCCCGCTCGGAACTCTTCGGTGTTCTGGAAGACTTTCTTGAGAACCAGCTTCCCGGGGAGAAAATTTCTGAGATTAACCTTTTTATTATACTGCCTCGCCACTGCGGAGTAATGGTTCTGCATCTGGGATAAGGCACATTCTCTTCTCTCTTTTACTCGGCTGCTTGCAGCATAAGGAAAGTGTTGTCCTCGTAGTTTAACTCGGTTCGCGAAGTGGGTACCTGTATCTCCGTCAGGATAACTGCTTCAATTCTGTATACTAGCGAATACGGGGTTTCACCTATGCTAGTGCGCGGGGTTGTTCGGTTGACCCGCACTACTCCAGGAAATTCTTGGGGCCATCTCCCTTTAGCTTTTCCAAGCCACTTTTTTATATTATTTATGATGACTTTGTTTGATGATTGTGCTTGCCCATTGCTTTGCGGATAGCGTGGCCTTGATAACACAAATTTAATTTTCCACTCTTCGGCTCGGTCAAGGAAATCACTCATTGAATCTATCAGCCCGTTCTTCCTTATATCCTTCCAGAGTTCACCAAGGACTTCGATGCCCCCAAGTATTGCGGATAACTTTCCATCCTCAGTTACCCATGAAACTTTGGTCGCCTCCATCATGAATCTACTGATGTATGCCCGGAGAGGCTCGCCTGGTCGTTGCTTAAGTTCGAGCAAGTCTCCCAAATGCAATGGGAGTTGGCGCGAGGAGGAAAATTGTGCATGGAATTCCGAAGAGAAGGTTTTTCATGAACTAAACTTTCCGGGAGCAAACTTGAAATACCATTGCTGAGCGGCTTCCGACGGAGTGGCAGGGAAGATTCTGCAACATACATCTCCTCGTACCCCTTGCAAATCCATTTGCATTTCGAAGTACTTGAGATGGGAAAGGGGATCTTCTCTCCCGGTGTACATCTTCCACATCGGCATGTTGAACTTGTAGGGCAGCGGCAGGAGATTCATCTCAGGTGAGAAATGAGTTCCGCGTGCTCGGTCAAGCTCAAGATCATTGTTTCTTTTTCCAGCCATGTCATGAAACATATTTTTCAGTTCATCTAGCTGAGCCTGTACGGCTGGGCTAACCTGCTCGGCATTCTGGTCAATTTGAACTACATCAGCATCTTTCTGAGCGGGAATTTGAGTACGGGTTCCAGGCTATGAGATTGTCGTAACATTCTGATCATCTACTCCCCTTCTTCTGTTCAGATCATTTCTTAGGTCATGGGTTGTGCCCAGCCTTTTGAATACAGAGGTGTCTGGTTGCCTCAGCGATTGATTCGCTTGGTTGACATGTGGAATGGCACCATTTATCTGGTTGAAACCATCAGGTATGACTTCTCCCAATGAATTACTAGACAAGGTCTGCCCCCCTACCGCTTGCCCACGAGTGGAACTCATGACCGGGGATTGGGTGACTGACCATTTGCAGTCTGAGAAGCATTCATCGCTGGATCTTCATCTGTCTCACCCAGGGGAATGACGTTCGGCGGTTGCTGACCTACAGTTTGGTAGGCTTTTCATATCAGCACGGTAGCCTGCCGACTACGATTTTCAATCTCTGCATGGTGAGCCCTTAATGCCTCCATCTCTCTATCTCTCCATTCGGCGAACATACGCCTTTGTTCGTTGAACGTGAGATTTACTGCAGCGCGCAGTTCGTCCTGATCATGATGTAGGGTATTGTTATGACCCTGCATGAGTCCGAGAGAGTCACGGAGATTTTGTAATTCAGTGGCATCTCTGATGGTCGTCTGGGCGTTGGTTTAAGGTGAAACAGGTGTGTTATGAATGCCCTTGTTGGGTGCGGAACTGTTATTCCCAGTCTCTTGCACACCAGGCGCAATTTCATTTATAGGAACTGTCACACCATTCCCCACATTCTCTGGCTGTCCAGGATTAACAGCTGGCGAAACCCATGTGTTTCTTGGGTTCTGCGATGCAGAATCCAGCATCTGTGAATTTGCTGGATCAGTCAGGCCTTGACGAGTTTGCACCATCGTATTTGTGATTGGATGTTGAATAAAGAGCGATTCGTGATTCTGCTCTCAATGAAAGTACCAAAATGTTGACCTCGCTTTTAGCCAACAACAACGAGTCTATTTTATAAGCGATAAGTGATCTATAGCAACAAATATATGATAAAGCAAATATAAAGACATAGGAATTTTATAGAGGTTAAGCCCCGAGCAATTCGGTAATAGTCTAATTCTCGTTACTTCTTAAGATCAAGGAGAAAGATTCCTTTTCTTATAGCTCTTACAACAGTATCTCTGAATATATAATTCTTAGATAATATATTTAGGGTATAGTCTTAGCTCAACTGCTTTTCGACCGATCTCTTGCCTAGTGAATATGCATCACTATTTATAGGGCTAGTAAGCTTGGGGAGGAAGAGTTTCCCCTCTCGTTACAATGCGTATAAACAGAAAGATCGTGGGATCAATGCTGAATGCAAGGATCGTGGGATTGAGGCTGAATACACTGATAGTGGGATCATGTGTATGCCATATCCATGTAAATTGATCCTTGAGTTATAGGGATTGTGCTGATGACTAACGATGCAAAAGCTGAATTCGTGAAGTGTTGGTCGCTCTGCGCGGATTGCTGAATACTTTGCCCTGGGCATGCCAGCGAGGCATCCTGCTCGGACTATGCTTCCCGAGCAGATGTTCCAAGTGGATTCCACGTGTCACCATTCATGTGATGCCACGTCAGAGTGCAAAAATAGGGATAACACTTGTATTAACTTAAGAACAAGGAGAAAGATTCCTTTTCTTATAGCTCTTATAGCAGTATCTCTGAATATGTGTTCTTAGATAATATGTTTAGGTTATAGTCTCGACTAAACTGTTTGCGACCTTTTTCCCAGTGAACATACATCACTATTTATAGGGCTATCAACTTGTAGAGGAAGTGTTTCCCCTCTCGTTACAATCGATATAAGCAAAAAGATCGTGAGATTAATACTGAGTACAAAGATCGTGGGATTGATGCAGAATACACTGATCGTAGGATCGTGTGTATGCCATATCCCTGTAATCTGATCCCCAAGTTATAGGGATTTCGTTGATGACTCACAATGCGAAAGCTGAGTTCGCTAAGTGTTGGTTGTTGGAAATTATTTTACCAGGATCTTAGATCTACTCACAAGTATGTTGTTTAACACCCTAAATATGAACTTTCTAAAACGATAAAATACACATATAAAGTTAAGAAAACCTTACATTGATGCAGCGGAATTAATGTCTCCTTCCACTCAGATCTCGAACACTTGTATCCTTTCTATCGCAGAGTATAATCAAGATCTGAGCCCGAATGTCCTTCTCTTTGTGTTTGATCCTTCACAGTCTTCCAATCTATGATTGAGTTACAACTTGCTGTGTGTGGGCACTTACTCTATCACTAAGGTTCGAAATTTAGAAGAAGAAAAGAGAGAGAGATTTCGGCCAAGGAAGAGAAAAGGGAAGGCTCAGTTTTTCTGAAGAGAGAATTTTCTGACAGAAAAGGTTATTCAAAGTTATATTTTGACTGAGCAATCACTTTCTATTTATAGGCAACTACTACGTTTAGGTTAGGAATTATTTGGCATTAAAATAATGAAAATATCAATTTGAAATTCTACATGAAGTGGCCGGCCAAGGTGTATGTTATTGGCCCCACTTGGTTTTGCAGTTTTAACAAATTTTATTTCTATTTTCTCAAAAACGCCAATTTTCCAATTCTAACCTTTTAAATGCCAAAACTAATTATTTAATAACTAAAATAGATTATTAAATAATATTGTCATTTAATTTAATTATTAATTAGACATATAAAGTCCATTAATAAATAAATATACCTAGAATCTCTTTTCTTTACAATTTCGCCCTTACTTATTGAAAATTCACAAATTAGACATAGTCTAACTTTAGAATTATAATTGATTAATCACAAATCAATTATTCAACCTTACAAGCAGTATGTTCTCAACTAGAGTGGGGACCATGACTCTATATGCTGAGCTTCCAATAAGTGAACCCAATTTACTAAGTAAATTCCTACTTATTAATTCTTCGTTGAATCCACTCTTAGAACTTAGAATTGCACTCTCAGACTTATATACAGCATATTATATGTTCCACGATATAGATATGCTATCTCATTTAACCATTGTTATAATCTTATTGTGATCAAAGATCCTTTATATAGATGATCTACGTCGAGATGGGATAATTTTACCGTTCTCACCCCACAATGTATTTTGCCCCTTAAAACACTCAGCTACCTGTAAATGGTGTTTAGTGATCTAAGAATTAGTCACTTAAACAAGAGCTCATCCATTTACTTCTATTTACTAAGCTCGAAGGGAATCATCACTTGACTTCTATACACCATTAGAAGCTATAGATTCCATATTTATGTTCAGCACTCCCACTCAATCATACTATCATGTTCCCAAAATATACGTATCACCCTGACCCAAAAGTAGGCTTAACTAATAAATCAAAGAACATAAATAGTACTCCCGAGTTGAGCCTAAGCATATCAGGATTTAGATTCTTTTAATCTTAAGATCTACTACTGATATTGACTTGGAAAGATATAACGGTAAGTTTATAATATCTTAACTAAGTTGCAATATCGGTCCAGTCTAATGTATACTTCATACCTTCGAAACTAGTATACTTTACTAATGTCCTGGAAAGAACATAACACTTACTCCAAGTGTAAGTACACATCATCGTTGATTATCACATTAGTGTAAATCCAAAACATTGATGAAACAGGGACTTAGTCTTTTGATTCATATGATCACAATCACATTCCACTGTGTTGACGATACTGTAATTGTGAATAAACATATGATCTGGATTTATCTGATTTTGTGTGTAAATGTAATAAATATATTAAACCATTAGCATGTAAAATTCATGCAAACATTAATCATTTCAAATTTCTTATATTGATTACTAGTCAGATTGTAAAGAGTTTTATCTAGGGCATAAAACCCAAGAAACTCCCACTTGCACTAATATAAAACAAAGTGTGCAAATAGGTCAATCTTATGTCTTGATTTTCAGATCAAGTGTAGTATATCTAAATCCACCCAAACTTTTGGAAACTAGTTCATAAATAAACTTATGAAACATCCTTTACTATATGCTTTACTCCTCAAGGGATACTGAAATCTTTACTGTTTTAAAGTACATCTGAATAAACAGAAGACATATCTCTCATATTTTAAAATATGTAATTGAGATAATACAGTGTAGACTTTTCTTCAGTAATATAACTTTCTGGTATTTTTGAATTTACAAAGTTATAAATCTTCTATGGTAGAGCTTGGATTATTATAGAATAATTCCTCCACCCCCAAAGTAACCACCATCTCAAGAATTTCGAATGAGTTGGTGAAGATACAAGGATAACTGATATACAGTTCCTTAATATCTAACATATAGATCACTTTCATAAATCTTTCTTGAATATCTTCTAATGCTCCTTATTTGATTACATCTCAGATAGCTCCCACTCAATAGCAGATGTCTGGTTAAATAATACTTTTAACCTCTTTATTGTTTGGAGAGTTATCTAGTTGTGACTTTTGTATTAGTCTAAATCTTTAAGTTAAGACTAAGTCGTCAATATAGCAGACTAGTATTTGAAGTGAAAAATACATGCCAGAGATTAAGTAATCAAAATTAAGATACCATAAAATTTTGTGAGAATTAAGAAATCAAGGTTCAAGTCATTCGAATAGACTGAACTAGAGTTCTTTATCTTATCTCATAATTCCGATAAGTTATACCTATCCACATGAATGGTTAGATTTGCTTTTCAGTAGTGTTCTTAAGTTCCTATCACAAGTGTCAACCTAATGAAGATGGGTATAGAATTTTAAAATTCTCCCACTCAATTAAGGTAGTGTGAAACTTTATCAAAGAACTTTTATAGGTATCAATATTTACTACAACAGTAAAACGAATTGGAACATACAATCAAGATCAAGGATTTATATTGATAATAGCTAAGTCATTATATTACTTCCATGTTTAAAGAAAATATGTGTTACATATAGGGTATTGTGAAGTAAACTCCACCCCTAAGTATAAAGAGATTATGATCCACCCCTAAAGGTTGTAAAGATCATGATTCTCTAAGTGTGATAGAGTTTATGTGGAGTTGAATACTATCCAGAGTTCATTAGATATAAAAGATCGTTGAACTGCATAGTTTTCTTAACTTTTCTCCACCGCTATCAGATCAAAAGATCCTTTTATTAAACAAATTCTTAATAATTGTATTAGAATTAACAATTATTAATAAACATAGAATTAATTTCTAGTGTTTATTTAATATAACTCTATGAAGAGTTGTAAATATCATAGAATTTGCATCAATAATAAAAACACTTACACATACAAACATATAAATATAATGTGGTAATTGTGTTGAAAGATAAAGTAAATGAAGCTCAATATCATAAATTGCAATTGGTTTGAATACGAAAATTGAAATAAACTTTATTAATAATAAAAAAAATATTGCAACAATATGAGAAAAACAGGGATAAATATCCCTAACTAAAATTCGAAATCCAAATTGTCTTTAAACTAAAACAATTAATTCAAAAAATAGATAGAAGAGCTTCATCCTCATCTGGACGATTTACCCTTGGTCCAGCGTTCCGATCCAACTCATCTGAGTTCAAGTAGCTTGGCCTATAAGAAGAAGAAACAAATAAACAAAGTTAGTCCAGAATCATCAATCCAATTGGATAATAATTCACTAAAACTTTTAAAGTTTATAAATTGAAATACCTTGTTTCTTTGCAAGAAGTTTAGGACACTAAGGTTTCCAATGACCTTTCTCATTGCAGTAGAAACACTTTCCTTTGAGTGTAGCATCACAAGAAGAACCAGTCTTTTTGTTTTTCATGGCTTTTGCACGCTTCTTGGTGTTCTTCCACTTCTTCTTCGATTTGGGTTTTGAAGCAGATGCAATATTTTCTTCAGGTTTTATTGTCCCATTACCATTCCCAGAATTGTGAGGTTTACTCCCTTTCTTCTTGGGTCCTCCAATCAAATTTTCATAAGTTTGAAGGTCATTGACTAACTCATGAAAGTCTATGTCCTTCTTATTCATGACATAGTTTGATGTGTAGGGCAGAAATGCTGGAGTCAGACTATTCAAGATAAGGCTTACTTGAGTAGTATGATCCATTTCAGCACCATGATCCTGGGCTTCTTGGAAATAACTTGCCATGAGGAGAACAAGATCACGCACGTTTTGATGGGGTTCCATCCGTGCATTGATGTACTTCTTAGTCGCGTCAAAGCGAGATTGAAGTGATGCCCTACCGAATAGCTCATTTAACTTCGTCATTACTTCAGCAGCCTTTTCGGTTTTAGAAAATCGATTTTTGAGGGTGTCAACCATGCTGGAAAGCACAAAGTATAGAGTTTTGTCATTTTCTTTCTGCCAACGCTCATACTTTTCTTTCACAGCTTTGGATGCATTATCCCCAGGCACTTCAGGTGACGGCTCAGTTAAAACAAACAAGGCACTTTCTCCTATGAGAGCGATATTAATGTTCTCATTCCATTTAGGAAAGTTAGATCCATTTAGCTTATTTTCAGTCAACAGTGATAACATGGAATTCATCATGGTTATACAAGATACTATAAAATAATAGAAATCAATAAATAGAAATTAGTAATGGTTTAACACAAAATCAATTCAGAAATTATAAGCACATAGCATGTAGGAATGATAAGAGAAAATACTAAAAAGAATTCAATCCTAGTTAATTTCTAAGGTTTTTCAACAAACTGATATCAGTGTCCCGTTTAGGCGAGAGTCAAAGCTACCATCTATTGAATAGAGTTGTCAGCTCATCTAAAATGTTAAACATTCTAGCAACCTTTTATTCAATCAAGATTGGAATCCAGCGTTGTCCCATTTAGGCGAGAGTCAAGGCTATTCTATCTTATGAGCTTCTACCATTGTTTCATAATCGGCAAGTCAAATATGGTCGCCACCATTAGGGTGATCCATACCATATAAAATACTTACAAACTACTTATCTTTCGAGATTAAACGGTGCGAAATTGCTAATGAACGTTCCTCCATTAGGGAGGATTACTCACTAAAACACACGCGATGTAAAACCAACAATGGAGATCGAATATCTTCATAATAATAAAGCTCATTCTTTAAAATGTATTTTCTTTATTATTCTAATAAATATATTCATTAAATATCGAATGTAGAATTAAAATTCTAAATAAGAATTTAATTTAATATTTATAAAATTATACTTAGATGGTGATTGAAATAAAATGAATTATTTCCATCTTAGTAGTAATTTTAAGTATAAATATTAAGAAAAATGAATTTAAGTTGTATTAATTTAAATTACTCAGCAACTTAAAATAAATTTTCATAAGAATATATTTATTGTATTCGAAAAATAAAGTATAAAACTTTACAAATTTTCGAAAACATTTAAATAATAAATACTTTGAAAAAATACTTCAAGCAAAAATATCACCTATCTAGATTTTTCTTTGACTAATTAATTCAATTTCTAATAACCTATTTAAATTCATTTATTTTAAAATTAATCAATAGATGAAAAAATCATTGATTTAAGTTGGTCCAAGAATTAATTAAAATAAATAATTAATTTACAACTTAATCTATTTTTCAAGAAAAATTCAAAAAAATATTGCATAATTAAAATGCAATTTTCGAAATTGATTAATAAAATAAAGAAAAAATATAATTGAAAGTTATTTAAGTTGAAAAAATTAAATTTCAACCTAAAAATAATTTTCTATTTAATTAAGTGTTAGAAAAATAAATATTTAAGTATCATGATGAAAATCAACTTAGATATTTAATTTTTCAATTTAATTAAATGTATTAAATTCAAGAAATAAATAATTAAGAGTAGAGAAAGCTTAATTATTAATCTCTAGTTTAATACTAGGAAAAATATACTTAAATAAAATTGTACCAAAATTAATTATTTAAATAATTAATCTCACAATGTATATTATTTTCCTATTTAGATATTAGAAATAATAAGTAGTCTAGAAATAACTATCTAGAAAATATCTGATTTGACTAAGTATCTCTTCAAAAAAATTTGAAAAATATCTAACTTAAGTTGTATAGAAAAAATCTAGAACTTAAATATTTTCAAATTTAAATTTAATTAAATATCAAAAATTAAGTTGTAACCACTTAATTTGAAAAATATTCCATTTTAAGTTTAAAACTAACTTAAAAAATATCTTAAGAATCTTTAATAACTAATGCCTAGGATTCCTCAACTTAATATTAAATTTAAATAAAATATTCAAATTTATGTTAGATATGAAAAATCAGCTAAAATAACCAATTTATAACTTAAATAGGAATATTTAATTAAATAAGCTCCAGAAAGAATCTAGTTAGTTAAAATTCTTTATTTAATTAAATACAAGAAAAATACAAATAGTTTGTCTAGAAATAATATCTAAAACTAAAAGTATTTTTCTTAAAATTAACTTCAAAATATTAAAATGAAAATAAATTTCATATATTTTAAAAGTTAATTATGTTGCTAATTCAATTTTATTAGGTCAAACTAATATAATTAACCAAGTACAGTTATTCAAATCAGGCAAATGGGCCTTCACAATTGGGGTAGTTCATGTGAGGGGGTGCTGGGTTCAGTATGTCGTACCCACTTCTATGGCTCCCAACTCTCACACAAGGCCCAAAAGAGAAGAATTTAACCTTAAAATAAATAACTGTTATTAATTGAATAGGTCCAAAAACTAAATGGACCTTAAATAAAATCTATCATGGTGTGACATTTTATTTAGCAACAACCTATATGCATCTATATAATAAAATAAACATATAGGCTCACACAGGCACACATTTGGATGGATCCTATCATGTTGCTAGGTCATACACAGATGAAAGAAGATTGTAAAATTTACCTGTTACAAATTATTTACTTGACCAAGGGAGCCATGTGTTAAAAACAGATCATTGTATCTGTCAACAAGTTAACCATGGCTATTTGCAATCAAGCAATAATAGGTTTTACAAACTTACAAACAAGCTAAAACCACATACTCCTGCAACAAGGTTAGCTGGATAGTTGGAAGTAGGATTTATTTAATTTTAAATAATTAAATTTCAAAAATAAAATAATTAAATTATAAAATATTTAATTTTTGAAAAATTTAAAATAAAAAAATATTTATTTATTTTCGAAAATATTAATAAAATAATATTTAAAATTAAACCTACAATTTTTAAAAATTAAGTTTCAACTAACCTAAATATCATTTCAAAATTTGCTAACTACTTTTAAAAATTAAATGTTATTTTATAAATAAAAATTAAATGAAAATTAAAAAAAAAACGATAAATAAATAACTTTTTCAGATTTTAAATTTAATTTAAATAAATAAAATAAAAAAATTTAAAAGTTAGCAAAATATCTTACATCTATTTAAAATATCATGATTATAGTTATCTTATTTTAAATTTAAATAAGGTCAAATTATTTAAAAAAAATTAATTTAAAAAATTTAATATCTGACCTTAAATTTAAAAATAAGATAAGATATAATCAAATTTAAAAATAAGATAGATTATTAAGCAAAAAGATAGATATTTACTATTTTCAAATTCAAATTACACTAATATCATGAATTAAATTAAAAAAATATTAAATAATTTAATTATGATAATTAGAATTAAAATAGGAATATTAAATATCTAAATATAAAAATACACAAAAAATCGGAAGTTAAATCCATGAAAAAGCATGAAAAATCGAAGAAAAACAAAAAAATGCGAGCTGTACGGACGGTATGCTGTGCATACTCGTCCGCGCGCGCATGGGGTGTTGCCTGCCAAGAAACCTCGGCACAGGGAGGGACGTGTAGGATTTCCACGCACGTAAGAGGCTTCAGACAGGCGCTCTTCGAGCAGCTTGTCTGAATGCTTGCTGTTCGCGCGCGTGGGTGAGTGCACCATCCCTATCCTTTTTCGAATCTTCAAAAAATCATAACTAATTCAAATTAAATCGAAATTGAGTTCTGTAAAAAAGTAACTTGCTTAATTTTTTCCATACTATCCAATAAAAATAATTCCAGAAACAAAATTTCAATTATTTTTCACGAAAATTCACAAACATCAATCAATCATCATATAACACTCAATACAACATGAAACCATCCAAATAACAAATAATCGTTTTAAAGTCCAAATTTCTTGCAAGCAAATCAATTACCATGGCTCTGAGGCCAGTTGTTAGAAATTATTTTACCAGGATCTTAGATCTACTCACAAGTATGTTGTTTAACACCCTAAATATGAACTTTCTAAAACGATAAAATAAACACATATAAAGTTAAGAAAAGCTTACATTGATGCAGCAGAATTAATGTCTCCTTCCACTCAGATCTCTAACCCTTGTATCCTTTCTGTTGCAGTGTATAATCAAGATCTGAGCCCGAATGTCCTTCTCTTTGTGTTTGATCCTTCACAGTCTTCCAATTTATGATTGAGTTACCACTTGTTGTGTGTGGGCACTTACTCTGTCACTAAGGTTCGAAATTTAGAAGAAGAAAAGAGAGAGAGATTTCGGCCAAGGAAGAGAAAAGGGAAGGCTCAGTTTTTCTGAAGAGAGAATTTTCTGACAGAAAAGGTTATTCAAAGTTATATTTTGACTGAGCAATCACTTTCTATTTATAGGCAACTACTACGTTTAGGTTAGGAATTATTTGGCATTAAAATAATGAAAATATCAATTTGAAATTCTACATGAAGTGGTCGGCCAAGGTGTATGTTATGGGCCCCACTTGGTTTTGCAGTTTTAACAAATTTTATTTCTATTTTCTCAAAAACGCCAATTTTCTAATTCTAACCTTTTAAATGCCAAAACTAATTATTTAATAACTAAAATAGATTATTAAATAATATTGTCATTTAATTTAATTATTAATTAGACATATAAAGTCCATTAATAAATAAATAAACCTAGAATCTCTTTTCTTTACAATTTCGCCCTTACTTAGTGAAAATTCACAAATTAGACATAGTCTAACTTTAGAATTATAATTGATTAATCACAAATCAATTATTGAGTCTTACAAGCAGTATGTTCTCGACTAGAATGGGGACCATGGATCTATATGCTGAGCTTCCAATAAGTGAACCGAATTTACTAAGTAAATTCCTACTTATTAATTCTGTAGGAAATTTATTTTACCAGGATCTTAGATCTACTCACAAGTATGTTGTTTAAACACCCTAAGTATGAACTTTCTAAAACGATAAATTAAACACATATAAAGTTAAGAAAACCTTACATTGATGCAGCGGAATTAATGTCTCCTTCCACTCAGATCTCTAACCCTTGTATCCTTTCTGTAGCAGAGTATAATCAAGATCTGAGCCCGAATGTCCTTCTTCTTCAAGTTTGATCCTTCACAGTCTTCCAACCTATGATTGAGTTACTGCTTGCTGTGTGTGGGTACTTACTCTTTCACTAGGGTCGAAATTGATGAAGGAGAAAAGAGGGGAGAGGGTTTCGGCCAGGTATAGAAAGTGGGGAAGGCTCAGTTTTTCTGAAGAGAGAAATTTCTGTCAGATTACTAATGAAAGCATGTTATGTGACTGAGCCATCACTTTCTATTTATAGGCAACTACTAGGTTTAGGTTAGGAATTATTTGGCATTAAAATAATGAAAATATTAATTTGAAATCCCACAATAAGTGGCCGGCCATGGTGTTGTATTGGGCCTCACTTGATTTTGCAGTTTTATCAAATTTTATCTCTATTTTCTCAAAAACGCCAATTTTCCAATTCTAACCTTTTAAATGCCAAAACTAATTATTTAATAACTAAAATAGATTATTAAATAATATTGTCATTTAATTTAATTATTAATTAGGCATATAAAGTCCATTAATAAATAAATAAACCTAGAAACTCTTTTCTTTACAATTTCACCCCTGCTTAGTGAAAATTCATAAAATTAGACATAGTCTAACTTTAGAATTATAATTGATCAATCACGAATCAATTAATGAGTCTTACAAGCAGAATGTTCTCAACTAGAATGGGGACCATGGATCTATATGCTGAGCTTCCAATAAGTGAACCAAATTTACCAAGTAAATTCCTACTTATTAATTCTTCGTTGAATCCACTCTTAGAACTTAGAATTGCACTCTCAGACTTATATAGAGCATATTGTATGTTCCACGATATCAATATACTATCTCATTTAACCATTGTTATAATCTTATTGTGATTTAAAGATCCTCTATATAGATGATCTACATCGAGATGGGATTTATTTACAGTTCTCACCCCTCAATGTATTTTTCCCCTTAAAACACTTAGCTACCTGTAAATGGTGTTTAGTGATCTAATAATTAGTTGTTAGGTTATTTTTAGTATTAATTTTAGATTAAGTTTAGTATATTTTTAATTAAGTTTTAATCGTGTTTGGAGCATTTTTACGCTTGTTATCTTTTATTTTTACAGATTTAAAATAGAAGAAGATTAGAAAAATATCAGAGAAAAAGATGGGAAAAAGATAAAAAATATCATGATATTTAAAATAGAGAAAATTGTGGAAGCCGAAACTTCAAACCTGAATTCGACGGTGTTCTGTTTAGATTTTGGAAAACGTCAAAACAAAAAAGTTCTAGATCTCTCTTTTATCTTTCCAGAACATCTTGAATCGTCTAATTCAGATTAATATTGAGAGAGTTATGGCCAAAATACTATCAGTCACAACAGAAAAAATATCTCGTTTGAGGTTTCCCAAAAATTTAAATCCGAATGGGAATTTAAATATTGCGTTTTTTTCCATATTTTTAGGCCTTCAATGCCTATATAAAGGGAAGAATGGAGTTGATTTCATCAAGCAACTTCAGAGAGAAAAAAAAAGAGAGAATTCAGATACAGAGTGGAGAGATCAACTGAAAAATTGGAGGCATACTTCTCAGGGTTTTCAGCATTCTTCTTTTCTTCTCTTCTCTATTTTCATCTCTTTTCTTAAAGTTAATATGTGTAATTGTGCTTCAATGAACATGAATAACTAAACACTTAATTAGGGTTAGATGGATATTGCTTAACATTGTTTTATGGTTTTAATATGATTTATTTTCCCCCTAATTTCTATGTATTCTATTTTATTTGTGCTTAATTACTTTTAATTGCTTGATCACCAATTATCTGTCTATGATTTTGATGCGAGATCTGAGAAGTGAGTGTCAAATATGCTATAGTAGAATAGAACTGAATTTCGATATAGGACGTGAGTACCTATATGGTTTAGATAGCTTATAGGGTTTCTGTGTTTAATGCCTGTTGCATGTTAAATTTATCACGAGAGTAGAAAGCTTGCATGTAATTGAGGTTTATATATCTGAGAAGACTATAAATTATCTTAGTAAACCTGCTATTGCATTGGAATTAATATTAGGAAAATAATCATATTAGACCATATTCAATAGAAACAATTGAAATCGACACCCTAGTTTATTAACTATCAATTTTCTCGAATCGTTGCTTCCAACTACTTTTCTTATACTTCATTATTTTTTTTTTCCTATCTTTTATTTAATCAAATAGAAGTAAAAGTTTAATTTCAACGTACTTAACTACACTCCCTGTGGGATCGACCTCACTCCTAGTGAGTCTACTACTTGAAACGATACGTACACTTGCGTGTGCTAAATATCGCAACAAGTTTTTGGCGCCGTTGCCGGGTAGTGTTAGTTAATATTATTAAAAATTAAATTTTGTTCTGATTTGGTTTTTCTTTTTAGTTTTAGTATTATTTTTTTTCAAATTTTTATCTTTTTAGTACTTATTTAGTTTTTTTTTTATTATTTTACTAATGTTTTATTGATGAGCTTGACCTGCAAGGTAAATCCAGATGCTATATCTTGAGGATTTTGCCCAACAACATAATGAGCCATTCTATTCTGCTTGGAGGAGATTTAAAGAGTATGGAGAGAGATGTTATCCCACTTTCTCAAGTGGATGTTTTACATGGCTCTTTTATAATGGACTTAATAATGAAACAAGAAGCTGGGTTGATTATGGAGCAGAGATAACCGGAGCACCTCTATTAATGAGAGGCTATGATGTAATAAATCTGTTGAATAACATGGCAGATTTTGATTACGACTGGCATTGGGATCCATCACTTCAGGGTTGGAGTCACCAATACCCACCTTATTGCCCAAATTCATCCCAACAAACTGAAAAAGAGGAGCAACTACTAGCACTTTTACAATCACTTCCAGGAGAGATTAATCGCTTAACAGACATGGTGAGGTCCTTATGTGATAATTTAGTGGCTCATGATTCAGAATGTAATAACTCCAATACTGAAAGTTATGAGAGTTATTGCTACAATGAAGAAGGGTCGTTAGTTGAGTACAAGGAAGATAATGAGCCTACAATTGAAGATCAAGATCCTTGTGAAGAGGAACTCATTGAATATGAAATCACAAGTGAGGGTATGAATAGCCACGTGGAGAGTGAGCAACAAGAAGAAGGTTTGTTAGATGAATGTAATGACCGCTCTAGTAATGTGGATTAGAAAAGACAATTAGCACTAATTTTTATTATTTTATTATTATTTGTGAATTAATTTATTTGTGGACCCCAATATTTAGAAATAAATATTAGAGTTATAATTTTTTCAATTCCGGAGATTTTATTAAACTCTAGGGGTATTATTTAGCTTATATGTGAAATATGTTAATTTTGTAATTTTTGCTCGGCGACAGGGGAAAATGCGATGGATGGCTAGATAATCACATGAGTAAGTTTAGAACCCTATTTCATAGTGGGGAATATTTTAGAGAAAATAAATTATCGGGATTGAGCGGGGTTATGGAAATTGACTATTTTACCCCTAGTTTCAAAGAAATACCCTAGTTTAAGTCTAAAGGGCATTTTAGTCTTTTGTTAAGGTGAGTGAGGTGGCTACCTAGGTGTTTGACACCTAATCTAAGTTAGTTTTTTTCAGCAAAGAGTTTTAGGGAAAAACTCTTGTCTTTTGTGGAAAAAATTAAGAAAAGGAAAAATTAGAAAAAAATGCTTTGTTCTTGAATTCTCTCTCTCTCTTTCCTTCGGCTGAAGCAAACCAGGGCAAGGTTCAACATTTTCATTCCATTTTTCTGGGAATTAGCTAGAATTCAAGGAGGTTTCAACTAAGGTAAAGCCCTAGACCTTTGTTTATTTGTTTTTAAGCTTTTTATTTAGGTTGAATATATGATTTTTGGTGTTGGGAGCTGTTAGGTTTTGAATTGCTTAGGGTTTGAATTCTGGGGTTAGGTTGAGTTGATTTGAGTCCCTATCTATTGTTTTTGATGCTTGAGAATGGTTTTAAGCAAGCTTGAGTTTTGAAACTCAAGCTTTGAGCTTTAATGGCATAAATTGAATTATTGGTTTGTTCTGTGATTTGTTGGTTGGAAATGGATGTTTATGCATTGTATAGGTATACTGGAGAGTTTGGTAAAGTTTGGGATTGAATTGAATCAAGGGGGATGTTTTTTGGTTCCCAGCAGTAGAACCGGAATTCCGGTTCTGGGTGGTCTGTACCAACCGGTCGACCGGTTGGTGACCCAGAACCGGGATGCCGGTTGGGAACCGGTCTGCCTGTTGGGGGATTTTCCAGAACCCTAGTTTTGGCCAATTTTGGGATATTTAGGGTATTGCCATGAGGTTTATCGATAGGGAAACTTTTAGTTTCAAGTTTAAAGTCCCGGAAAGTGATTTAGCGAATCACTCATCTGTATTACTATTTTTGTGATTAGGGCATCCATCTAGCACGTGAATTCCGTTCAGGTCGGCCAGCACACTTGAATTCGGAAAACAGGTAAGAACTGTGTATAATGTATGATGTGATTATCTGAATGTGTGTATATGTGTTTATATATGCATGCTTGAATTATGTTAAACACTACCAACACTTGTATGAATAAGTTATAGAGTGTATTGGTACAGTGATTGTTGTGATTGTGAGTACGATACAGTGATACCAACACAAGCATGGGAAAATGCTAAGGTGTGTGGTACATCACTCAGTGTTACTCAGTGATCGGGATAAACCCTACCAACACTCGTACAGTGAGGTACGATGTGTATGTGGTATAGTGGTTGTACCCTGGTGTTGAACGTTCATACTCATCTGTTAAGCTCTGTAAATAGGTGTATGGGCGCATATTTACAGGTCGGAAATTATATGGTATGTTATATGCATTTCTTACTGAGTCTGTTGACTCACAGTTTCTGCTTCCATGTGTAGGTAAAGGAAAGGCGAAGGCTGAACAGGAATGAACCTGAGCTCGGGTGAGATTGTACAAATGTCAAGCGGCGCGACCTGGAGTGTTCGGTCTCGGGACATCTGGGAGTTATATTTTGAAAGTCGCTGTGCGACCTGAGAATTATGTATTTTGAAATGTAAAGTTTAAAAAGTAAATTTACGAAGTTTGAAATCGGGATCCCGGGATTTGTAAATATTATATTATATTACAAAGTTTAATATTTAAAGCAAAAGTTTTAATTTGACACGTTTTTCAAGAAATTTCTTTGATTAGCAAAGATTGCACAATAATTGAAAAAAAAAACTGTAGCGTGCCTTAGCATTAGGGCGTTACAATGAAAGTGTAGATACTGTGACATTGGAGGATGAGGAAGAACATGGCATCATTGATTCGACTTCATCAATGATATTGACAAATAAACCACCACTGAATCCATATATTTCATCAACACCATATTATATCCTCTGCGAGCTACGAAAGGCTTCTCCCCAAGCACATCATCCAAAGTCTTATGTTGTTGGTGCTGATTTTGGTTCAAACTCATCGCTTGCAAGCTTGAAGGCAAGTACAACAATAATTTTCAAGTTGTCTTGCATAACGCTTATTATGGGCGTCAACTGCTTATTGATGTGGCGCTCAGGTAAGTTTCCTTTCCTTTTTCTTTAATGTCACATTGGGGACACTGTGTCACTTTAGTTTGGGGGGGTGACTTAATTTTTATTTTTATTTATTTATTTATTTTTTATTTTTTTTTGAGTTTATGACTTTTAATTTTTAGTTTTTAGTTTTTATTGTTTTGAGTCAATTTTCTTAATATGAGTCAATCTGAAAGTAGGTAGATAGCGTGATTTAAAAAGTTTATTTATTTTTTCGAAAAATCCGTGTGCTTGGTGATGTTATACTCTTGACTAATTTTAATTTTGTGCTGTAAAAGAACATGGAATCATATTAAGTAATTTTTCTAGTAATTGAATTGATTTATGTATGCTAATTTGACATGTGGAAAGTTGTTTGGAAAATTCTAGAACTTGCTTGCTTGCTATTTGAGGCGAAATAATAAATTATGCATGACTAGGAAAGTGATTTAGGCAATTTTTTTGGATCGATTGTGCTTGTCAAGCCATCCCTATAATTTTATCCTAGTTACCCTTTTTGAGCCTTAACTTATTTTTTTCTACACATATTGAGCCTAAAAAGATAAACCCATAAATACCCAAAATTTCAATTCTAATCATACCATAAGTAGATCTTTAGTTTGGGGGAATTTGGATGGGAAGTTTGTTGTATGTGTGTGGAAAAAGTGTGAAAATTGAGAGAATATACAAAAAAAAAAAAAAAAAAAAAAAATTGATTGACAACAACTTGAAAAAAAGGAGAAAAGAAAGAAAAATCTGACAACTAGTGTCAAATCTAGAAAAAAAAAGATAAATATAAAGTTGTTGCACCCTTGTTGAAGAATATATCTCTCATGTAATTAGAAAAAAGAGTATTGGGATTGTGTGAAAAATATTTTGGGTGACATGATTGGAGAAGCTTATGGTATAGACAAGCCTAAATGACCATTTCAACTACCTTTACCCTAAGCCTAACATTACAAGCCTAGAAAGACCTTCTGATTCTTAGTTGTGCATTAATCTATATTAGTGGAGAATAGTAAGTATTGCAAGCATATGAAATTTTGGGTTAGTGGATTGATGATTGTAATTGGCATGCATAAAGTGGTTTAATTGTTAGTTAATTGCATTCTATGGTTTCACGAGCTAAATGAAAATAAATTGAAATCTGTCAAGGGTGTAATTGAACTAAAATTCTGGATTATATGCATAACTGAATTTTTTCATAATCATATTATTGAACCTACTTGAAAATTACTCGTGTTTTGGAGATTGACTTGTTTAATGTTTATTTAGTGTTTTACTCGAGGACGAGTAAAAGCTTAGTTTGGGGGAATTTGTTAGGTTATTTTTAGTATTAATTTTAGATTAAGTTTAGTATATTTTTAATTAATTTTAATCGTGTTTGGAGCATTTTTACGTTTGTTATCTTTTATTTTTACAGATTTAAAATAGAAGAATATTAGAAAAATATCAGAGAAAAAGATGGAAAAAAGATAAAAAATATCATGATATTTAAAATAGAGAAAATTGTGGAAGCCGAAATTTCAAGCCTGAATTTGACGGTGTTCTGATTGGATTTTGGAAAACGTCAAAACATGAAAGTTCTAGATCTCTCTTTTATCTTTCCAGAACATCTTGAATCGTCTAATTCCAATTCATATTGAGAGAGTTATGGCCAAAATACTATCAGTCGCAACAGAAAAAATATCTCGTTTGAGGTTTCCCAAAAATTTAAATCCGAATGGGAATTTAAATATTGCGTTTTTTTCCATTTTTTGAGGCCTTCAATGCCTATATAAAGGGAAGAATGGAGTTGATTTCATCAAGCAACTTCAGAGAGAAAAAAAAAAGAGAGAATTCAGATACAGAGTGGAGAGAACAACTGAAAAATTGGAGGCATACTTCTCAGGGTTTTCAGCATTCTTCTTTTCTTCTCTTCTCTATTTTCATCTCTTTTCTTAAAGTTAATATGTGTAATTGTGCTTCAATGAACATGAATAACTAAACACTTAATTAGGGTTAGATGGATATTGGTTAACATTGTTTTATGGTTTTAATATGATTTATTTTCCCCCTAATTTCTATGTATTCTATTTTATTTGTGCTTAATTACTTTTAATTGCTTGATCACCAATTATCTGTCTATGATTTTGATGCGAGATCTGAGAAGTGAGTGTCAAATATGCTATAGTAGAATAGAACTGAATTTCGATATAGGACGAGAGTACCTATATGGTTTAGATAGCTTATAGGGTTTCTGTGTTTAATGCCTGTTGCATGTTAAATTTATCACGAGAGTAGAAAGTTTGCATGTAATTGAGGTTTATATATCTGAGAAGACTATAAATTATCTTAGTAAACCTGCTATTGCATTGGAATTAATATTAGGAAAATAATCATATTAGACCATATTCAATAGAAACAATTGAAATCGACACCCTAGTTTATTAACTATCAATTTTCTCGAATCGTTGCTTCCAACTACTTTTCTTATACTTCATTGTTTTTTTTTTCCTATCTTTTATTTAATCAAATAGAAGTAAAAGTTTAATTTCAATGTACTTAACTACACTCCGTGTGGGATCGACCTCACTCCTAGTGAGTCTACTACTTGAAACGATACGTACACTTGCGTGTGCTAAATATCGCAACATTAGTCAGTTAAATAAGAGCTCATCAATTTACTTCTATTTGCTAAGCTCGAAGGGAATCATCACTACCAGTAGAAGCTATAGATTCCATATTTACGTTCAGCACTCCCACTCAATCATACTATCATGTTCCCAAAATATACATATCACCCTGACCCAAAAGTAGGCTTAACTAATAAATCTAAGAACATGAATAGCACTCCTGAGTTGAGCCTAAGCATATCAGGATTTAGATTCTTTTAATCTTAAGATCAACTACTGATATTGACTTGGAAAGATATGTATAACGGTAAGTTTGTAATATCTTAACTTAGTTGCAATATCGGTCCAGTCCAATGTACACTCCATACATTCGAAACTAGTATACTTTACTAATGTCCTGGAAAGAACATAACACTTACTCCAAGTGTAAGTACACATCATCGCTGATTATCACATTAGTGTAAATCCAATAACACTGATGAAACAGGGACCAAGACTTTTGATTCGTATGATCACAATCACATTCCACTGTGTTGACGATACTGTAATTGTGAATAAACATATGATCTGGACTTAACTGATTTTGTGTGTGAATGTAATAAACATATTTAAACTATTAGCATGTAAATTTCATGCAAACTCAATCACTTCAAATTTCTTATATTGATAACTAATCAGATTGTAAAGAGTTTTATTTAGGGCATAAAACCCAACAAATTCTTCGTTGAATCCACTCTTAGAATTTAGAATTGCACTCTCAGACTTATATACAGCATATTATGTGTTCCACGATATAGATATGCTATCTCATTTAACCATTGTTATAATCTTATTGTAATCTATTTTATGCCCTAAATAAAACTCCATTTCAATGTAATCTATTTTATTCAACATCAATAAAGAAACAGAAGTATTTTTCATTCATTTGTGTATGTTTTGGTTCACTTTATCAATTGCTTGTCTATTTGATTTATAAATTCATCTTAAACCCTTTTCACATACTTGATCCTGTTTATTGTGTTGTCATCACTTTGGAAAGTAAACATGACTATGTGAATAAAGTTTCCTAGATTTATCAGACACAGGGTTTTACTGATATGATAATCTACAACAAGAGTTTACTTGCATTTGGAGAAATGCTATGTTCTTTCCAGAACACTGGTTAAAGTAAAGCTCAGGTTGGATGCATGGAGTATGCATCGGAAGGGACCGATATTGAACTTTGACTTAGATTTAATTAAACTTACCGTAAAATCTATTCAAGTCAATATCGCCTAGTTGATCCTAGATCAAATGTTCTTAATCCTGTTATGATTAGGCTCAATCTTGAAAGGCTATTCGTGTTCTTTGATTTGTTAGTTAAGCCTACTTTTAGGTCAGGGTGATACGTACATTTTGGGAACACGGTAGTGCAATTGAGTGGGAGCGCTAACATAAACATGGAATCTATAGCTTCTATCAGGTGAATAGTAAGCAAAGGATGATCTCCTTCGAGCTTAACCAAACGAACATAAATGGTGGAGTACTCATTTCACATAAGCTGAAATATCATTTATACGGGGTCAAGTGTTTTAAGCATAAAATACATAGTAGGGTGTAACGGTAATCTAATCCCTTTACAGTGTAGATCATTCATATAGAGGATCATTGATCAAATTAGGATTATAACAATGGATAACTAATGATGCGTCTATATGGTGGAACATATAGAGCATTCTATATACTGAGAGTACAATTCTAAGTTCTATGCGTGGATTCAACGAAGAATTAATAAGTTAGTGAATTTTAGTGATAAATTCTTGATCTACTTATTGGAAGCTCGGTTATATAGTGTTGGAAATATATTTTACGAGGATCTTAGATCTACGCACAAGTATGTTGATTTAACAACCTAATATTGAACTTCTAGAATGATGAACTAAACACATAAAAGTTAAGAATAACTTATAGTGATGGCAGCGGAATTAAATGTCTCCTTCCACTCAGATCTCTAACCCTTGATTCCTGTCTGTAGCAGAGTATAATCAAGATTTGAGCCTGAAAGTCTTTCAGTTGGATGTGATCCTTCACAGTCTTCCAAACTATGATGAGGTACTGAGTGATGTGTGTGGGCACTTCTCTCTCACTAGGAATTTCGAAATTCTCTCTTGTTTTTCTCTCTTGCTTTCGTGTGATACAATATGCATGCAAAAGCTTGTCAAAGCACACCAAGAGTAGAGAGAGGGGGTGGCTATAAATAGGAAAAGGGAAGAGCACAACTTTCCAAATAAACAGTTTCCTCTTTTACTGTGTAATTGAATAACTGTCTTATTTAGTGTGATCCACCACTTTCTTATTTAGACTAGGCTTTGATTAGCAATTATATGGTAATTTAAATTGAAAATAATAATTGGGAAACATGCAAAGAGTGGCCGGCCATGGTGTGTATGGACCTCACTGGAATTTTGCAGTTTCCTCAATTTTATTTCTATTTCTCCAAAAATGCCATTTTTCCAATTCTAATCTTTTAAATGCCAAAACTAATTATTTAATAACTAAAATAGATTATTAAATAATATTTCCATTTAAAATAATTATTAATTAGACATGCAAAGTCTCTTAATTAATAATTAAACCTAGAAACCCTCCTATTTACAATTTCATCCTTAAACTGTGAGAATTCACAAATTAGACATAGTCTAACTTTTAGAATTATAATTGATTAATCATAAATCAATTACAGAGTCTTACAAACAGTATAGTCTCAACTAGAATGGGGACCATGGATCTATATGCTGAGCTTCCAATAAGTTGAACCGATTTACCAAGTAAATCCCTAACTTATTAATTCCTTGTTGAATCCACTCTTAGAACTTGGAATTGCCCTCTCAGACTTATATAGAGCATATCATATGTTTCACGATATCAATATGCTATCTCATTTAACCATTGTTATAATCTTAATGTGATTTAGAGATCCTCTATATAGATGATTTACATGGAGATGGGACCAATTTACCGTTTACACCCCTCAATGTATTTTGCCCCTTTGAACACTTAGTTACTTGTAAATGATGTTTTAGTGATCTGATATACAGTCACTGAAACAAGAGCTCATCCATTTACTTCTATTTAACTAAGCTCAAAAGGAATCATCACTTTACTTCTATACACCAGTAGAAGCTATAGATTTCCATATTTATGTTCAGCACTCCCACTCAGTTATTCTATCATGTTCCCAAAATATATGTATTATCCTGACCCAAAGGTAGGCTTAACTAATAAATCAAAGAACAAGAATAGCACTCCTGAGATTGAGCCTAAGCATATCAGGATTTAGATACTCTTAATCTAAGATCAACTTCTGACATTGACTTGGAAAGATACAACGGTAAGTTTACAATATCTTTGACCAAGTTCAATATCGGTCCAGTCCAATGCATACTCCATACATTCGAAACCAGTATACTTTGCCAATGTTCTGGAAAGAACATAACACTTACTCCAAGTGTAAGTATACTTCATCGCTGATTATCACATCAGTGTAAATCCAAAACGCTGATGAACAGGGACCAAATCTTTTGAATCATATAATCACAATCACATTCCACTGTATTGACAATACTGTAATTGTGAATAACTATATGTTCTGGATTTAACTGATTTTGTGCATATATCAAGTATATATATTAAACCATAAACATGTAACATACATGTAATCATAAATCACTTCAAAATTCTAAATTGATAACTAATCAGATTGTAATGGGTCTTATTTAGGGCATAAAACCCAACAAAGTCCCATTTGCACTAACATAAAACAAGTTGTGCATTACAATCAATCTTTTGCCTTGATCCTCTGATCAAGTGTAGTATATTTGAATCCACCCATATATCTGGAACTAGGTTCATAAAACTTATGAAACCTCCTTAACTATATGTTTTACTCATCAAGGGATACTGAAATCCTTACTGCCCATTAATTACATCTGAACAAACAGAAGACATATCTCTCAAATTTTAAAATTTTGAATTGAGATAATGCAGTGTAGAATTTTCTTCAGTAAAATAACTTTCTGGTAATTTCGAATTTACAAAGTTATATCTTTTCTGATGAAGCTTGAATTATTATAGATGGGTTTTTACACTCTTCTATAATGATTCCTCCACCCCCAGAGTAACCACCATCTCACAATTCTTAATGAGTCGGTGTGGATATTAGGATCACTAATGCATAGTTCCTTAATAACATATAGGTCACTTTTATAAATCTTTCTTGATTGTCCCTAATGTTCCCCATTTGATTACATCTCAGATGGCTCCCACTCAATAGCAGATGTCTGGTTAGAAACTTTTAACCTTCTACTATTGTTTCTGGGAACATCTTATTGTGACTTATTATCTTAATCTGAAACTATAAGTTTCTCTAAGACTAAGTCAACAAAATAGCAGTCTAGTATTTGAAGTGTAAAATACTTGCTAGAGATTTAAGCAATCAAATCAAGATACCATAAAATGTTATGAGGAATAGACATCTTGAATCAAGTCTTTCGAATAGACTATGCAAGAATTCTTCTATCTTACTCTCATAATTCTGATAAGTTATTTCTATCCATGTGAATGGTTAGACTTGTTTTTATCAGAGGTGTTCTTAAGTTCCTATCACAATTATCAACCAAACGAAGATGGGTAAAGAATTTTAATATTCTCCCACTCAACTAAGGTAATGTGATACATTATCAAAGAACTTTAATGGTATCAATAACTATTACAACAGTAAATCTAAACTGGAACATATAATCAAGACCAAGGATTTATTCTGATAATAGCTAATTTATTATATTATTTCCATGTTTAAAATTATGTGTCACAAAGGGTACTGTAGAATAAAGTCCACCCCTAAGTTTATAGAGATTATGATCCACCCCTAAAGGTTGTAAATCTCTAAGTGTGATAGAGAGTCTGTGGAGTTGAATATAATCCAGAGTTCATTAGATATAAAAGATCGTTTGAACTGCATATTATTCTTAACTTTTCTCCACCCCTATCAGATCAAAAGATCTTTTTATTAAACAAATTCTCAAATAATTGTTTTGGAACTAACAATTATTCATAAACATAGAAATAATTTCTAGTGTTTATGTAGTAATAACTCTGTAAGGAGTTTAAATACCTTTAGAATTTGTATCAATAATAAAAACACTTACACATACAAACATAATAAATATAACAATTGGTAATAGATAAGATAAAGTACTGAAGCTCAACTCATAAATTGCAAAAAAAAAAATTTATTATAAACCAAAAATTGTTTGCAATATTATGAGAACCAAACAGGGAATAAGATCCCAAAACTTGAAATCCAAATTGTTTGAAAAACTAAACAATTAATTCAAAAAATTGATCTTCTTCTTTATCGTAGACGATCTCCATCCACCATCCAGCTTTCTAATCCAACTCGCTAAGACAGCATCCGAGTTTAAGAAGCTTGAGCTATAAGAAGAATAATAAACAAGGTTAGTAGTCCAGAATTAATAATCCAAAAGGATAATAATTCACTAAAAACACATCAGTTTATAAAGAAAATACCTTGTTTCTTTGCGAGATACTTAGGACATTGGGATTTCCAATGGCCTTTCTCATTGCAGTAGAAACACTTTCCTTTTAGTGTATCACCAGAAGCTCCAGCCTTTTTGTTCTTAGCTGCTTTCGCAGCTTGAGCTCGCTTCTTGGCATTTTTCCACTTCTTCTTATGATTGGATTTGGAAGTAGAAGCAACATGTGCCTCAGGATTACTCGTCATATTACCATTTCCAGAATTCTGAGGTTTATTCACTCTTTTCTTGGGACCTCCAATCAAATTTTCATATGTCTGAAGGTCATTGACTAAAGTATGAAAGTCTTGTTCCTTCTTATTCATGACATAATTTGATGTGTAGGGTAGAAAATCTGGAGTCAGACTATTCAAGATGAGACTCACTTGAGTAGTCTGATCCATTTCAGCACCATGATTCTGGGGTTCCTGGAAATAACTAGCCATCTGGAGAAGGTGATCACGCACATTGTGATGAGGTTCCATCGGTGCGTTGATGAATTTCTTAGTCGCGTCAAAACGAGACTGGATAGATGCCATACCGAATAGCTCAGTTAACTGCGTCATGATTTCTGCAGCCGTGACAGTGTTTGCAAACCTTGTTTTCAAGGTGTCAACCATGCTGGAAAGCATGAAGTAACGAGCTTTATTGTTAGCATTCTACCAACGCTCGAACTTCTTGTTGGGTTTTATGTCCTAAATAAAACTCATTTCAATATAATCAGATTTACTTATTAATATAGATCAGAAATAACATTTAATGTTGCATGGTTCACATGATTTATTTCATGATTATATGTACATAATGTATAAATTCATCTGAAACTCTTTTCACATACTTGATCCTGTTTATTGTGTCGTCAACACATTGGAAAGTAAACATGACTATGTTAATAAAGTTTCCTAGATTTATCAGACATAGGGTTTTACTGATATGATAATCTACAACAGAGTTTATTTGCATTTGGAGAAGTGCTATGTTCTTTCCAGAGCATTGGTTAAAGTAAAGCTCAGGTTGGATGCATGGAGTATGCATCGGAAGGGACCGATATTGAACTTTGACTTAGATTTATTAAACTTACCGTAATATCTATTCAAGTCAATATCACCTAGTTGATCCTAGATCAAATGATCTTAATCCTATTATGATTAGGCTCAATCTCGACAGGCTATTCGTGTTCTTTGATTTGTTAGTTAAGCCTACTTTTAGGTCAGGGTGATACGTACATTTTGGGAACACGGCAGTGCAATTGAGTGGGAGCGCTAACATAAACATGGAATCTATAGCTTCTATCTGGCGAATAGTAAGCAAAGGATGATCTCCTTCGAGCTTGACCAAACGAACATAAATGGTGGAGTACTCATTTCACATAAGCTGAAATATCATTTATACGGGGTCAAGTGTTTTAAGGAATAAATACATTGTAGGGTGTAACGGTAATCTAATCTCTTTACAGTGTAGATCTTTCATATAGAGGATCATTGATCAAATTAGAATTATAACAATGGATAACTAATGATGTGTCTATATGGTGGAACATATAGAGCATTCTATATACTGAGAGTGCAATTCTAAGTTCTATGCGTGGATTCAACGAAGAATTAATAAGTTAGTGAATTTTAGTGCTAAATTCTTGATCTACTTATTGGAAGCTTGGTTATATAGACCCATGGTCCCCGCACTAGTTGAGATAATATTGCTTGTAAGACTCATATAATTGGTTTTGATTAATCAATTATAATTCTCAAATTAGACTATGTCTATTTGTGAATTTTTCACTAAGTAAGGGCGAAATTGTAAAGAAAGAGTTTTAGGGGCATATTTGTTAATTATGATACTTTGTATGGTTCAATTAATAAATATGATAAATGCAGTATTATTTAATCATTATTTATAGTTATTAAATAGTTAGAATTGACATTTAAATGGTTGAATTAGAAAATTGGCGTTTTTGAGAAAATCAGATGCAGAAAAGATAAAACTGCAAAATTGCAAAAAATGAGGCCCAAATCCACATGTATAGGGCCGGCCACTTTTGTAGGGTTTTCCCTCTGATATTTTCATTATTTTATTGCCAAATAATTCAAACCTAACCCTAGTGGAATGCTATAAATAGATAGTGAAGGCTTCAGAAAAATTACACTTTTCTTCTGACACTTTCTGAATCAGAAAAACCTGAGCCTTCTCTCTCCCTATCTTTGGCCGAACCCACTCTCTCTCTCTTCCTCTTGAATTTCGAAATCCTTAGTGTATGAGTAGTGCCCACACACAGCAAGTGATACCTCAATCATAGTGAGGAAGATCGTGAAGAAAGACTTTCAGCAAGAAGGAGTTTCAGCATCAAAGATTCAGAGAAAGAGATCCAGGTTCAGATATTGATAATGCTCTGCTACAGAAAGGAAGCAAGGGCTAGATATCTGAACGGAAGGAGTCATATTATTCCGCTGCACCCAATGTAAGGTTTCCTAAACTTTATATGTGTTTATTTCATCGTTTTAGAAAGTTCATATTTAGGGTGTTAATAAACATACTTGTGAGTAGATCTAAGATCCTGGTAAAATAATTTCCAACAAATGGCCTCAGAGCCATGGTAATTGATTTACTTGCAAGAAATTTGGACTTTAAAACGATTGTTTGTTTGTTTTTGGATGGTATCATGTCGTATTGAGTGTTGTTTGATGATTGATTGATGTTTGTGAATTTTCGTGAAAAATAATTGCGATTCTGGAATTATTTTTATTGGATAGTATGAAAAAATTAAGCAAGTTAATTTTTTACATAACTCAATTTCGATTTAATTTGAATTAGTTATGATTTTTTGAAGATTCGAAAAAATCGGAGTTGTGCTGAAATTTTCATGCGATCGCGAAAACTGTCCGTAAAGCTCACAATTTTTTCGTTTTTCTTCGATTTTTCATGCTTTTTCATGGAATTAACTTTCGATTTTTTGTGTAGTTTTGTATTTATAAATTTACTATTCCTAATTCAATTCTAATTATCATTATGAATTAATTTAATATTTTTTAAATTTAATTCAAGATATTAGTGTAATTTGAATTTTAAAATAGTAAATATCTATCTTATTGCTTAATAAT
The DNA here is from genome assembly GCF_029168945.1 of Cannabis sativa. Classification (NCBI taxonomy): domain Eukaryota; kingdom Viridiplantae; phylum Streptophyta; class Magnoliopsida; order Rosales; family Cannabaceae; genus Cannabis; species Cannabis sativa. Next base: position 23,361,775 of record NC_083602.1, on the reverse strand, counting down.
CTATCTTATTTTTAAATTTGATTATATCTTATCTTATTTTTAAATTTAAGGTCAGATTTTAAATATTTGAAATTTAAATTTTTTAAATAATTTGACCTTATTTAAATTTAAAATAAGATAACTATAATCATGTAATTTTAAATAGATATAAGATATTTTGCTAACTTTTAAATTTTGTTATTTTATTTATTTAAATTACATTTAAAATCTGGAAAAGATATTCATTTATCTTTTCTAATTTTTTATTTAATTTTTATTTATAAAATAACATTTAAATTTTAATAGTAGTTAGCAAATTTTTTTTGAAATGATATTTAGGTTGGTTGAAACCTGATTTTTCAAAATTGTAGGTTTAATTTTAAATTTAAATATTTAATTAAATTTTGAAATTTTTTATTTTTCAAATTTTTTTTTAAATTTTCGAAATTTTTTTTTATTTAATTAATTATTTTCGAAATTAATTATTTAATTTACAATTAAATAAATCCTACATCCAACTATCCAACTAACCTTGTTGCAGGAGTATGTGTTTTAGCTTGTGTGTAAGTTTTCAAAACCTATTATTACTTGATTGAAAATAGCCATGGTTACTTTTTGCCAGATCTAATGATCTAATGGCTCTCTTGGTCAAGTAAATAATTTGTAACAGGTATATTTACAATCTTCTTTCATCTGTGTGAGACCTAGCAACATGATAGGACCCATCCAAAGTGTGCCTGTGTGAGCCTATGTGTTTAATTTCATTATAGATGCATATAGGTTGTTGTTGCTAAATAAAATGTCATAGTTCTTGATAGATTTTATTTAGGCCCATTTAGTTTTTGGGCTTAGTCAATTAATAACAGTTGTTCTTATTAAGGTTAAATTCCTCTCTTTTGGGCCTTGTGTGAGAGTTGGGAGCCATAGTAGTGGGTACGACATACTGAACCCAGCACCCCCTCACATGAACCACCCCAATTGTGAAGGCCCATTTGCCTGATTTGAATAACTGTACTAGGTTAATTAAACTAGTTTAACCTAATAAAATTGATTAGCAACATAATTAATTTCATTTATTTTGAAATTAATTTAAGAAAATTATAGTTTAAAGAATTTTTTATTCTAAGCTAAACTATATGTATTTTCTTGTATTTAATTAAATATAGAATTATAACCATCTAGATTCTTTCTGAAGCTTAATTTAAATTTTTCATTAAATATTCCTATTTAAGTTGATATTTAGTTATATACAACTAACCAACTTAAATCTGAATATCTTTTGGATTTAAAATTTCAAAATTAAGTTGAGGAATTTTAGGCATTGGTTATTAAGATTCTTTAGATATTTTTTAAGTTAATATCTTTTCGAATATTAACTTAAAATGGAATATTTTAGATATTTTTTAGGTTAATATCTTTTCGAATATTAACTTAAAATAGAATATTTTTGAATTAAGTGGTTACAACTTAATTTTTTTGATATTTAATTAAATTTAAATTTGAAAATATTTAAGTTCTAGATTTTTTTCTAATACAACTTAAATTAGATATTTTTTCAAATTTTGTGGAAAAGATACTTAGTCAAATAAGATATTTTCTAGATAGTTATTTCTAGACTACTTATTATTTCTAATATTAAATAGGAAAATATTATACATTGTGAAATTAATTATTTAAATAATTAATTTTGGTACAATTTATTTTAAGAATATTTTTCCTAGTATTAAACTAGAGATTAATAATTAAGCCTTCTCTACACTTAATTATTTATTTCTTGAACTTAATATTTTAATTAATTTGAAAATTAAATATCTAAGTTGATTTTCATCATGATACTTAAATATTTCTTTTTCATGATACTTAATTAAATAGAAAATTATTTTTAGTTGAAATTTATTTTTCAACTAAATTTAAATAATTTTCAAAATATTTTTTTTTATTTTATTAATCAAATTTCGAAATTACATTTCTTAAATGCTGGAATTTCGAATTTTATTTGAAAAAAAGATTAAAGTTGTAAATTATTTATTTAATTTTGGACCAACTTAAATCAATGATTTTTTCATTTATTGATTAATTTAAAATAAATGAATTAAAATATATTATTAGAAATTGAATTAATTAGTCAAAGGAAAATCTAGATAGGTGATATTTTTGCTTGAAGTATTTTTCTAGTGTATTTAATTAAATAGAAAATTAATATTTAAGTTGATTTTCATCATCATACTTAAATATTTAAAAATTTTCTTATATATTTAATTAAATAGGAAAATTATATTTTTTGTTGTAAATTAATTTTATTAATTAATTTTGGGCCAACATTAAATTAGAATAATTTTTCCAGGATTAATTTTTTATTTTAACATGCATTTTCGAAAATTGTATCCTTGAATACTTTAATTTTTCGAAATGCAATATATATTTATAGAAAATTAAATTTGAGTTGTAAATTAATTTAAATTAATTTTGTAACAACTTAAATTGAATATTTTTCTAAATATTTATTGGAAATTATTACTAAGATGGAAATAATTCATGTTATTTTCTTATCCATCTAAGTAAAATTTATAAATATTAAATTAAAATTTATATTTAGAATTTTTTATTCTAAATTGGAAATTTTAATTAAATAAATATATATTTAAAATAAATAGATTAAATAAAGAGAATCAAAGAAAATACAACTATCTTTAAATAATGAGCTTTATTATTAAGATATTCGATCTCCATTGTGGGTTTTACACCGAGTTTGTTTTAGTGAGTAATCCTCCCTAATGGAGGAACGTTCATTAGCAATTTCGCACCGTTTAACCTCGAATGATAAGTAGTTTGTAAGTGTTTTGTATGGTATGGATCACCCTAATGGTGGCGACCATACTTGACTTGCAAATTGCGAAACAATGGTGGAAGCTCATAAGATAGAATTGCCTTGACTCTCGCCTAAACGGGACAACGCTGAATTCCAATCTTGATCGAATAAAAGGTTGCTAGAATGTTTAACATTTTAGACGAGCTGACAACTCTATTCAATGAATGGTAGCTTTGACTCTCGCCTAAACGGGACACTGATATCACTTTATTGAAAACCTTGGAAATTATTTAGGATTGTAAGTTTTAGTATTTTCACTTGTCATTCCTACTTGCTATATGTTTAATAATTTCTGAATTGTGTATGAATTTATATTGAACCATGTTATTTTCTGTTATTAAGTTGTAGTTTAATTTCGAATCTTCATTGTTGGTCTAACTTGGCTTGTTTATCTAATGAGATAAATCCCTAGTGGATTTTCACCATTAGACATACATAATAGTGTTAGATCTCGAAAGATAAATATTGTATATGCGACATCTAGCTGTTCATCAATTGATGACACCTTAGACTAGTATTTTTACGATATTAAATAAGAAGATTGTATAAATAAGATTACTTTGACATTCGCTAATCGAAGCATCGTTGGATTCTTATTTTAAACGAAATTATCCTAATTCCTCTTAGATTTCATTGGATGAATGGTCTATAAATCATTTCATGTCATTATATTTTCTCTTAAGAAATTAAATGACGCATATGATTATAATCCCGAAATTCTAGTCCCAATTGATATAAATCCTCAATATTAGAAATCTCCTACTTGTACGGGCAAATCTGACTTAGAGTTTAAATTTGTAGTGGTGGTCCAAGATAGAATTACTCATTATATTTGGTATAAATTTAAGTCTTTGACTTTAATTTTAGATTCTAAATAGACATTTTCTTATATATCTAATTCCAGAATACAATACAGTTACACTTTCACAAGTGTTTAATATCCATCTTCTATTAATGGATTAAAACTGTATGGAATATGAGTTAGGTATTCTGTGACCAGGATCCACTTGCAGTATTCAAAGAACTCTTTGATGTAACTAAACCTATGTCATCAAAAGACACAACCACATTTTTTTTTAATCTATGGCATTTGTATCTTGTTCATAGTGGATTTGACAAGATCAATCTCTGCAAAGAATTAATATGCCTATATCCACCGAACGTAGTTTATCTCATTCGCAGATGGATGTACATTCAGGGGTGGATATGAGTTTTTCGTTGTATTCCTAAAACGATTACTCTAGATTATACCTTTTAGCAAAGAAATTTGAAATGTTTGAAAAATTTCATTAATTTCTAGCAATGGTTAAAACCATTAAGTTAAGTGGTTAAAGATCTTGCGAACTGATAGGGGTGGAAAAATAGTTAGTAGATATGCAGTTCAAAGATCATTAATTTGATTTTTGAATTATATCCAAACTTACCTCCCCAGAAATTTCGATTTGCACATTGATTTTTGAATTATATCCAAACTTATATCCAAACCATTAGTTACTAGTCGTTGCCTAATTCCTTCTATGGTAATACAATTTCAGAATGATGTAATGGTTGTATACTTAATGTAAATCATTACTAGATTCATGGATGACCTAATCAAAATCTTAAGAAAAGCTAGAACAGTAAACCATGGTTTGTTAGCTATTCCAAGTGATTAGGGGTGGACCATCCCATTGTCAATAGATAAGAAAGTGTTTGTTCAAACAAATACTACTTTTCTAAGAAAATGACTAAGTCTGAAAAACAAGTAGCAAATAAAGGAGATATTTAATTCTTGATTCCAAAAGTGTTCTATCATCTTACATATGATAATCCTGTTGGAAATTATTTTACCAGGATCTTAGATCTACTCACAAGTATGTTTATTAACATCCTAAATAAGAACTTTCTAAAACGATAAATTAAACACATATAAAGTTTAAGAAACCTTACATTGGGTGCAGCGGAATAATATGACTCCTTCCGTTCAGATATCTAGCACTTGATTCCTTTCTGTAGCAGAGCATTATCAATATCTGAACCTGGATCTCTTTCTCTGAATCTTTGATGCTGAAACTCCTTTGCTGATGATCTTTCTTCACGATCTTCCTCACTATGATTGAGGTATCACTTGCTATGTGTGGGCACTACTCATACACTAAGGATTTCGAAATTGAAAGGAAGAAGAAAGAAGAAGTGGTAGCTAAAGATAGGGAGAGAGAAGGCTCAGTTTTTCTGATTCAGAAAGTGTCAGAAGAAAAGTCTTATTTTTCTGAAGCCTTCACTATCTATTTATAGCATTCCACTAGGGTTAGGTTTGAATTATATGGCATTAAAATAATGAAAAAATCAATTTAAAACACACACAATAGGTGGCCGGCCATGCCTTAGTGGATTGGGCCTTGGGTTTTGCAAATTTGCAATTTTAACACCTTTTGTATCTGATTTTCTCAAAAATGCCAATTTCCTAATTCAACCATTTAAATGCCAATTCTAACTATTTAATAACTATAAATAATTATTAAATAATATTGTCATTTATCATATTTATTAATTGAACCATACAAAGTATCATAATTAACAAATATGCCCCTATAAACTCTTTCTTTACAATTTCGCCCTTACTTAGTGAAAAATTCACAATAGACATAGTCTAATTTGAGAATTATAATTGATTAATCAAAACCAATTACATGAGTCTTACAAGCAATATTATCTCAGCTAGTGGGGGGACCATGGGTCTATATAACCGAGCTTCCAATAAGTAGATCAAGAATTTAGCACTAAAATTCACTAACTTATTAATTCTTCGTTGAATCCACGCATAGAACTTAGAATTGCACTCTCAGTATATAGAATGCTCTATATGTTCCACCATATAGACACATCATTAGTTATCCATTGTTATAATCCTAATGTGATCAATGATCCTCTATATGAATGATCTACACTGTAAAGGGATTAAATTACCGTTACACCCTACAATGTATTTATTCCTTAAAACACTTCACCCCGTATAAATGATATTTCAGCTTATGTGAAATGAGTACTCCACCATTTATGTTCGTTTGGTCAAGCTCGAAGGAGATCATCCTTTGCTTACTATTCGCCAGATAGAAGCTATAGATTCCATGTTTATGCTAGCGCTCCCACTCAATTGCACTACCGTGTTCCCAAAATGTACGTATCACCCTGACCTAAAAGTAGGCTTAACTAACAAATCAAAGAACACGAATAGCCTTTCAAGATTGAGCCTAATCATAACAGGATTAAGATCATTTGATCTAGGATCAACTAGGCGATATTGACTTGAATAGATTTTACGGTAAGTTTAATTAAATATAAGTCAAAGTTCAATATCGGTCCCTTCCGATGCATATTCCATGCATCCAACCTGAGCTTTACTTTAACCAATGCTCTGGAAAGAACATAGCACTTCTCCAAATGCAAGTAAACTCTGTTGTAGATTATAATATCAGTAAAACCCTGTGTCTGATAAATCTAGGAAACTTTATTCACATAGTTATGTTTACTTTCCAATGTGTTGACGGCACAATAAACAGGATCAAGTATGTGAAAAGGGTTTCAGATGAATTTATACATTATGTACATATAATCATGAAATAAATCATGTGAACTATGCAACATTAAATGTTATTTCTGATCTATATTAATAAGTAAATCTTATTATATTGAAATGAGTTTTATTTAGGGCATAAAACCCAACAAACTCCCACTTGCACTAATATAAAACAAAAAGTGCGTTTTAAATAATCTCAACACCTTGATATACAAATCAAGTGTAGTAGTAGTAAACTCCTCGTAATAGGATATGAAAGGTTGAATTAAACACAACCTTTTCTCCACCATTACTCTTTCTTTAATCACAAAATCATTGATAATGTGAAATTCCTCTTTATATGTCTACTCTCTTGGGATACAGGATTCTATATCTTTGGCAACTACTTTTGGTTAATCAGGAAATTAACACTAGTAGTTTAAGGCAATTTGGAATGATGCCAAAGATGTATAGAACTTTCTTTAGACTGAATAAGTACCTTTCCTGCAACCTTAACATTCAGTCCCTCTCTGGTAGACCTAGAGACTTCAGATAGGTTTTTACACTTCTCCAAAATCACTATTCCACCCCAAGAGTAACCACCATCTTATCAGAAAGATTTACTAGCACAAAGGCAAATTTCGAAATCTGATATGGTGTAGTCTAAGAGTTTTAAACACACCCTTATAGACTAACATATAGTTCCTCTTCTTAATCTTAGGATTTACTTGATTGTCTTCCAATGTTCTTCTCCTGGATTAATCAGATACCTACTCATTACTCCCACTCAACAGCAGGTGTCTGGTCTAAGGCATACAAAAGCATATCTAAGACCTCTCACTGTTGATATAAGAAATTCTTTCATGGCTTTATCTTTTCTGGAATAGTTAAGACTTTTCCTTAGATAAATAAAATCTATACCTAAGAAGTTGTGAAGCTTCTATAGATTGCCATTAGAAAGAAAATGCTTCAGCATCTTACTAAAGTAAGTTGCTTGCATTAGAGTAAGTAATTACCAGGTATACCACAAGCCATAGGTTTAGATAAACTCAAACCTATAATACTAGGAACAGGAAGTTTGTTAAGTCCATTGAATAGACTTGTAAACGAAAATTTCCTTTTATGTCCTTGTAATAGAAAATTTTGGGTTACTCCATGTGAATGGATTAAACCATAGTTCTATTGGCTTTCTTCTTAGTTTCTTATCTTGACAATCCATTACTTGTTTAAACTCACAATGGATTTTAATCACTAGTGTCTCCCAAGTCATAAGAAGGTGAGTTCCTAGAAACTCTCCCACTACGACAAGGCACCGTGAATTATGTCTAAGAAAACTAAATGGTATTGATCTCTTCGGTTGTGACAAGACAACAGAGGCAGTGGGATCATCGTATGTTATATAAGATGATAGAACACTTTTGGAATCAAGAATTAAATATCTCCTTTATTTGCTACTTGTTTTTCAGACTTAGTCATTTTCTTAGAAAAGTAGTATTTGTTTGAACAAACACTTTCTTATCTATTGACAATGGGATGGTCCACCCCTAATCACTTAGAATAGCTAACAAACTATGGTTAACAGTTCCAGCTTTTCTTAAGATTTTGATTAGGTCATCCATGAATCTAGTAATGATTTACATTAAGTACCCAACCATTACATCATTCTGAAATTGTATTACCATAGAAGGATTTAGGCAACGAGTAGTAACTAATCATCAATATGCAACTCGAAATTTCTGGGGAGGTAAGTTTGGATATAATTCCAAAATCAATTTAATGATCTTTGAACTGCATATCTACTAACTATTTCTCCACCCCTATCAGTTCGCAAGATCTTTAACCACTTACCTTAATGGTTTTAACCATTTCCAGAAATTAATGAAATTTTTCAAACATTTCAAATTTCTTTGCATAAGGTATAATCTAGAGTGATCGTTTTAAGAATACAACGAAAAACTCATATCCACCCCTGAATGTACATCCATCTGCGAATGAGATGAACTACTTTCAGTGGATATAGGCATATTAACTCTTTGCAGAGATTGATCTTGTCAAATCTATATGAACAAGATACAAATGCCATAGATTAAAAAAAATGGTAGTGTCTATTGATGACATAGGTTTAGTTACATCAAAGAGTTCTTAGAATACTGCAAGTGGATCCTGTTCACAGAATACCTAACTCATATTCCATACAGTTTTAATCCATTAATAGAAGATAGATATTAAACACTTGAGAAAGTGTAACTGTATTGTATTCTGGAATTAGAAATATAAGAAAATTTCTGTTTGGATTCTAAAATTAAAGTCAAAGACTTAAATTTATACCAAATATAATGAGTAATTCTATCTTGGACCACCACTACTAATACAAACTCTAAGTCAGATTTGCCCATACAAGTAGGAGATTTCTAAGATTGAGGATTTATATCAATTGGGAATAGAATTTCGGGATTATAATCATATGCGTCATATGAAATGACATGAAATGATTTATAGACCATTCATCCAATGATATGTTTTTAAAGCTAATTAGAAATGAATAAGCTAAGAGGAATTAGGATAATTTCGTTTAAAATAAGAATCCAACGATGCTTCAATTAGCGAAAGTCAAAGTAATCTTATTTATACAATCTTCTTGTTTCATATCGTAAAAATACTAGTCTAAGGTGTCATCAATTGATGAACAGCTAGATGTCGCATATACAATATTTATCTTTCAAGATCTAACACTATTATGTATGTCTAATGGTGAAAATCCACTAGGGATTTATCTCATTAGATAAACAAGCCAAGTTAGACCAACAATGAAGATTCGAAATTAAACTACAACTTAATAACAGAAAATAACATGGTTCAATATAAATTCATACACAATTCAGAAATTATAAACATATAGCAAGTAGGAATGACAAGTGAAAATACTAAAACTCACAATCCTAAATAATTTCCAAGGTTTTCAACAAACTGATATCAGTGTCCCGTTTAGGCGAGAGTCAAAGCTACCATTCATTGAATAGAGTTGTCAGCTCGTCTAAAATGTTAAACATTCTAACAACCTTTGATTCGATCAAGATTGGAATTCAGCGTTGTCCCGTTTAGGCGAGAGTCAAGGCAATTCTATCTTATGAGCTTCCACCATTGTTTCATAATTTGCAAGTCAAGTATGGTCGCCACCATTAGGGTGATCTATACCATACAAAACACTTACAAACTACTTATCATTCGAGATTAAACGGTGCGAAATTGCTAATGAACGTTCCTCCATTAGGGAGGATTACTCACTAAAACAAACGCGGTGTAAAACCCACAATGGAGATCGAATGTCTTAATAATAAAGCTCATTATTTAAAAAGAGAGTTGTATTTTCTTTGATTCTCTTTATTTAATCTATTTATTTTAAATATATATTTATTTAATTAAAATTTCCAATTTAGAATGAAAAATTCTAAATATAAATTTTAATTTAATATTTATAAATTTTACTTAGATGGATATGAAAATAACATGAATTATTTCCATCTTAGTAATAATTTCCAATAAATATTTAGAAAAATATTCAATTTAAGTTGTTACAAAATTAATTTAAATTAATTTACAACTCAAATTTTATTTTCTATAAATATATATTGCATTTTGAAAAATTAAAGTATTCAAGGACACAATTTTCGAAAATGCATGTTAAAATAAAAAATTAATCCTGGAAAAATTATTCTAATTTAATGTTGGCCCAAAATTAATTAATAAAATTAATTTACAACAAAAAATATAATTTTCCTATTTAATTAAATATATAAGAAAAATTTCAAATATTTAAGTTTGATGATGAAAATCAACTTAAATATTAATTTTCTATTTAATTAAATATACTAGAAAAATACTTCAAGCAAAAATATCATCTATCTAGATTTTCCTTTGACTAATTAATTCAAATTCTAATAATATACTTTAATTCAATTTAAAATTAATCAATAAATGAAAAAATCATTGATTTGAGTTGGTCCAAAAATTAATTAAATTAAATAATTAATTTACAACTTAATCTATTTTTCAAGATAAAATTCGAAATTCCAAATGCAATTTCGAAATTTGATTAATAAAATAAAGAAAAAAAAAATATATTTTGAAAATTATTTAAATTTAGTTGAAAAAATAAATTTCAACTAAAAATAATTTTCTATTTAATTAAGTGTCATGAAAAAGAACTATTTAAGTATCATGATGAAATTCAACTTAGATATTTAATTTCAAATTAATTAAATGTATTAAATTCAAGAAATAAATAATTAAGTGTAGCGAAGGCTTAATTATTAATCTCTAGTTTAATACTAGGAAAAAATATACTTAAAATAAATTGTACCAAAATTAATTATTTAAATAATTAATTTCACAATTTATAATATTTTCCTATTTAATATTAGAAATAATAAGTAGTCTAGAAATAACTATCTAGAAAATATCTTATTTGACTAAGTATCTTTTCCACAAAATTTAAAAAAATATCTAATTTAAGTTGTATTAGAAAAGATCTAGAACTTAAATATTTTCAAATTTAAATTTAATTAAATATCAAAATTAAGTTATAACCACTTAATTTCAAAATATTCCATTTTAAGTTAATATTCGAAGAAGATATTAACTTAAAAAATATCTAAAATATTCCATTTTAAGTTAATATTCAAAAAGATATTAACTTAAAAAATATCTAAAGAATCTTAATAACCAATGCCTAAAATTCCTCAACTTAATTTTGAAATTTGAAATTCAAAAGATATTCAGATTTAAGTTGGTTAGTTGTAGATAACTAAATATCAACTTAAATAAGAATATTTAATGAAAAATTTAAATTAAGTTCTAGAAAGAATCTAGATGGTTATAATTCTATATTTAATTAAATACAAGAAAATACATATAGTTTAGCTTAGAATAAAAAATTCTTTAAACTATAATTTTCTTAAATTAATTTCAAATAAATGAAATTAATTATGTTGCTAATCAATTTTATTAGGTTAAACTAGTGTAATTAACCTAGTACAGTTGTTCAAATCAGGCAAATGGGCCTTCACAATTGGGGTAGTTCATGTAAGGGGGTGCTGGGTTCAGTATGTCGTACCCACTACTATGGCTCCCAACTCTCACACAAGGCCCAAAAGAGAGGAATTTAACCTTAATAAGAACAACTGTTATTAATTGAATAGGCCCAAAAACTAAATGGGCCTAAATAAATTCTATCAATAACTATGATATTTTATTTATCAACAACAACCTATATGCATCTATAATAAAATTAAACACATAGGCTCACACAAGCACACTTTGGATGGGTCCTATCATGTTGCTAGGTCATACACAGATGAAAGAAGATTGTAAATATACCTGTTACAAATTATTAACTTGACCAAGGGAGCCATCAGATCATTAGATCTGGCAAAAGGTAACCATGGCTATTTGCAATCAAGTAATAATAGGTTTTGAAAACTTACAAACAAGCTAAAACACATACTCCTGCAACAAGGTTAGCTGGATAGTTGGATGTAGGATTTATTTAATTTGAAATTAAATAATTAATTTCGAAATAATTAATTAAATAAATAAAATATTTATTTTTCGAAAATTTAAAAAAAATAAAAAAAATCCGAAAATTTAAAAAATTTAAATTTAAAATTAAACCTAAAATTTTTGAAAAATTAGGTTTCAACCAACCTAAATATCATTTCAAAAATTTGCTAACTACTTTTAAATTTTAAATGTTATTTTATAAATAAAAATTTAATAAAAAATTAGAAGAGATAAATAAATATCTTTTTCAAATTTTAAATGTAATTTAAATAAATAAAATAACAAAAATTTAAAATAAGATAAGATATAATTAAATTTTAAAATAAGATAGATTTTTTTTTTTTTTAAGCAAGAAGATAGATACTAACTCTATTCAAATTCAAATTACACTAATATCTTGAATTAAATTTAAAAAATATTAAATTAATTCAAAATGATAATTAGAATTGAATTAGGAATAGTAATAGTATAAATACAAAACTATACCAAAAATCAGAAGTTAATTCCATGAAAAAGCATGAAAAATCGAAGAAAAACAAAAAAATTGTGAACTGTACGGACAGATTTGCGATCGCAGGAAAATATCAAGACAAAATTTCCGATTTTTTCAAATCTTCAAAAAATCATAACTAATTCAAATAAAATCCAAATTAAGTTCTGTAAAAGGCTAACTTGCTTAATTTTTTCCATACTATCCAATAAAAATAATTCCATAGATAAAATCGCAATTATTTTTCACGAAAATTTTACAAACATCAATCAATCATCAAATAACACTCAATACAACATAATACCATCCAAAGAACATACAAACAATCGTTTTAAAGTCCAAATTTCTTGCAAGTAAATCAATTACCATGGCTCTGAGGCCAGTTGTTGGAAATTATTTTACCAGGATCTTAGATCTACTCACAAGTATGTTTATTAACATCCTAAATAAGAACTTTCTAAAACGATAAATTAAACACATATAAAGTTTAAGAAACCTTACATTGGGTGCAGCGGAATAATATGACTCCTTCCGTTCAGATATCTAGCCCTTGATTCCTTTCTGTAGCAGAGCATTATCAATATCTGAACCTGGATCTCTTTCTCTGAATCTTTGATGTTGAAACTCCTTTGCTGATGATCTTTCTTCACGATCTTCCTCACTATGATTGAGGTATCACTTGCTGTGTGTGGGCACTACTCATACACTAAGGATTTCGAAATTGAAAGGAAGAAGAAAGAAGAAGTGGTAGCTAAAGATAGGGAGAGAGAAGGCTCAGTTTTTCTGATTCAGAAAGTGTCAGAAGAAAAGTCTTATTTTTCTGAAGCCTTCACTATCTATTTATAGCATTCCACTAGGGTTAGGTTTGAATTATATGGCATTAAAATAATGAAAAAATCAATTTAAAACACACACAATAGGTGGGCGGCCATGCCTTAGTGGATTGGGCCTTGGGTTTTGCAAATTTGCAATTTTAACACCTTTTGTATCTGATTTTCTCAAAAATGCCAATTTCCTAATTCAACCATTTAAATGCCAATTCTAACTATTTAATAACTATAAATAATTATTAAATAATATTGTCATTTATCATATTTATTAATTGAACCATACAAAGTATCATAATTAACAAATATGCCCCTATAAACTCTTTCTTTACAATTTCGCCCTTACTTAGTGAAAAATTCACAATAGACATAGTCTAATTTAAGAATTATAATTGATTAATCAAAACCAATTACATGAGTCTTACAAGCAATATTATCTCAACTAGTGGGGGGACCATGGGTCTATATAACCGAGCTTCCAATAAGTAGATCAAGAATTTAGCACTAAAATTCACTAACTTATTAATTCTTCGTTGAATCCACGCATAGAACTTAGAATTGCACTCTCAGTGTATAGAATGCTCTATATGTTCCACCATATAGACACATCATTAGTTATCCATTGTTATAATCCTAATGTGATCAATGATCCTCTATATGAATGATCTACACTGTAAAGAGATTAGATTACCGTTACACCCTACAATGTATTTATTCCTTAAAACACTTGACCCCGTATAAATGATATTTCAGCTTATGTGAAATGAGTACTCCACCATTTATGTTCGTTTGGTCAAGCTCGAAGGAGATCATCCTTTGCTTACTATTCGCCAGATAGAAGCTATAAATTCCATGTTTATGCTAGCGCTCCCACTCAATTGCACTACCGTGTTCCCAAAATGTACGTATCACCCTGACCTAAAAGTAGGCTTAACTAACAAATCAAAGAACACGAATAGCCTTTCAAGATTGAGCCTAATCATAACAGGATTAAGATCATTTGATCTAGGATCAACTAGGCGATATTGACTTGAATAGATTTTACGGTAAGTTTAATTAAATCTAAGTCAAAGTTTAATATCGGTCCCTTCCGATGCATACTCCATGCGTCCAACCTGAGCTTTACTTTAACCAATGCTCTGGAAAGAACATAGCACTTCTCCAAAGGCAAGTAAACTCTATTGTAGATTATCATATCAGTAAAACCCTGTGTCTGATAAATCTAGGAAACTTTATTCACATAGTCATGTTTACTTTGCAATGTGTTGACGGCACAATAAACAGGATCAAGTATGTGAAAAGGGTTTCAGATGAATTTATACATTATGTACATATAATCATGAAATAAATCATGTGAACCATGCAACAGTAAATGTTATTTCTGATCTATATTAATAAGTAAATCTGATTATATTGAAATGAGTTTTATTTAGGGCATAAAACCCAACAAATCCCACTGCCTCTGTTGTCTTGTCACAACCAAAGAGGTTAATACCATTTAGTTTTCTTCGACATAATTCACGGTACCTTGTCGTAGTGGGAGAGTTTCTAGGAACTCACCTTCTTATGACTTGGGAGACACTAGTGATAAAAATCCATTGTGAGTTTAAACAAGTAATGGATTGTCAAGATAAGAAACTAAGAAGAAAGTTAATAGAACTATGGTTTAATCCATTCACATGGAATAACCTAAAGTTCTCTATTACAAGGACATAAAAGGAAATTTTCATTTATAAGTCTATTCAATGGACTTAACAAACTTCCTGTTCCTAGTATTATAGGTTTGAGTTTATCTAAACCTATGGCTTGTGGTATACCTGGTAATTACTTACTCTAATGCAAGCAACTTACTTTAGTAAGATGCTGAAGAATTTTCTTTCTAATGGCAATCTATAGAAGCTTCACAACTTCTTAGACATAGATTTTATTTATCTAAGGAAAAGTCTCAACTATTCCAGAAAAGATAAAGCCATGAAAGAATATCTTAAATCAACAGTGAGAGGTCTTAGATATGCTTTTGTATGCCTTAGACCAGACTCCTGCTGTTGAGTGGGAGTAATGAGTAGGTATCAGATTAATCCAGGAGAAGAACATTGGAAGACAATCAAGTAAAACCTAAGATTAAGAAGAGGAACTATATGTTAGTCTATAATAGTGTGTTTAAAACTCTTAGACTACACCACATCAGATTTCGAAATTTGCCTTTGTGCTAGAAAATCTTTCTGATAAGATGGTGGTTACTCTGGGGGTGGAATAGTGATTTTGGAGAAGTGTAAAAACCTATCTGAAGTCTCTAGGTCTACCAGAAAGGGACTGAATGTTAAAGCTGCAGGAAAGGTACTTATTCAGTCTAAGGAAAGTTCTACATATTTTTGGCACCATTCCAAATTGCCTAAAATACTAGTGTTAATTTCCTGATTAACCAAAAGTAGTTGCCAAAAGTATAGAATCCAGTATCCCAAGAGAGTAGACATATAGAGAGGAATTTCACATTATCAATGATTTTGTGATTAAGGAAGAGTAATGGTGGAGAAAAGGTTGTGTTTAAATTAACCTTTCAGATCCTATTACGAGGAGTTGAGATTAGTGTAAGTGGGAGTTTGTTGGATTTTATGCCCTAAATAAAACTCATTTCAATATAATCAGATTTACTTATTAATATAGATCAGAAATAACATTTAATGTTGCATGGTTCACATGATTTATTTCATGATTATATGTACATAATGTATAAATTCATCTGAAACCCTTTTCACATACTTGATCCTGTTTATTGTGCCGTCAACACATTAGAAAGTAAACATGACTATGTGAATAAAGTTTCCTAGATTTATCAGACATAGGGTTTTACTGATATGATAATCTACAACAGAGTTTACTTGCATTTGGAGAAGTGTTATGTTCTTTCCAGAGCATTGGTTAAAGTAAAGCTCAGGTTGGATGCATGGAGTATGCATCGGAAGGGACCGATATTGAACTTTGACTTAGATTTATTAAACTTACCGTAATATCTATTCAAGTCAATATCACCTAGTTGATCCTAGATCAAATGATCTTAATCCTGTTATGATTAGGCTCAATCTTGAAAGGCTATTCGTGTTCTTTGATTTGTTAGTTAAGCCTACTTTTAGGTCAGGGTGATACGTACATTTTGGGAACACGGTAGTGCAATTGAGTGGGAGCGCTAGCATAAACATGGAATCTATAGCTTCTATCTGGCGAATAGTAAGCAAAGGATGATCTCCTTCGAGCTTGACCAAACGAACATAAATGGTGGAGTACTCATTTCACATAAGGTGAAATATCATTTATACGGGGTCAAGTGTTTTACGGAATAAATACATTGTAGGGTGTAACGGTAATCTAATCCCTTTACAGTGTAGATCATTCATATAGAGGATCATTGATCAAATTAGGATTATAACAATGGATAACTAATGATGTGTCTATATGGTGGAGCATATAGAGCATTCTATATACTGAGAGTGCAATTCTAAGTTCTATGCGTGGATTCAATGAAGAATTAATAAGTTAGTGAATTTTAGTGCTAAATTCTTGATCTACTTATTGGAAGCTCGGTTATATAGACCCATGGTCCCCGCACTAGTTGAGATAATATTGCTTGTAAGACTCATATAATTGGTTTTGATTAATCAATTATAATTCTCAAATTAGACTATGTCTATTTGTGAATTTTTCACTAAGTAAGGGCGAAATTGTAAAGAAAGAGTTTTAGGGGCATATTTGTTAATTATGATACTTTGTATGGTTCAATTAATAAATATGATAAATGCAATATTATTTAATAATTATTTATAGTTATTAAATAGTTAGAATTGGCATTTAAATGGTTGAATTAGAAAATTGGCGTTTTTGAGAAAATCAGATGCAGAAAAGATAAAACTGCAAAATTGCAAAAAGTGAGGCCCAAATCCACATGTATAGGGCCGGCCACTTTTGTAGGGTTTTCCCTCTGATATTTTCATTATTTTAATGCCAAATAATTCAAACCTAACCCTAGTGGAATGCTATAAATACATAGTGAAGGCTTCAGAAAAATTACACTTTTCTTCTGACACTTTCTGAATCAGAAAAACCTGAGCCTTCTCTCTCCCTATCTTTGGCCGAACCCACTCTCTCTCTCTTCCTCCTGAATTTCGAAATCCTTAGTGTATGAGTAGTGCCCACACACAGCAAGTGATACCTCAATCATAGTGAGGAAGATCGTGAAGAAAGTCTTTCAGCAAGAAGGAGTTTCAGCATCAAAGATTCAGAGAAAGAGATCCAGGTTCAGATATTGACAATGCTCTGCTACAGAAAGGAATCAAGGGCTAGATATCTGAACGGAAGGAGTCATATTATTCCGCTGCACCCAATGTAAGGTTTCCTAAACTTTATATGTGTTTATTTCATCGTTTTAGAAAGTTCATATTTAGGGTGTTAATAAACATACTTGTGAGTAGATCTAAGATCCTGGTAAAATAATTTCCAACACTTCTCTTTCACAGTTTTGGTTGCATTGTCACCTGGCTGCTCAGGGGCTGGCTCAGTCAACACAAACGAGGCACTTTCACCTATGAGAGCAATGTTAATGTTCTCTCTCCACTTTGGGAAGTTAGACCCATTTAGCTTATTTTCAGTTAAGAGTGACAACATGGGATTCGACATTGCAATTCAGGATACTACAAGATAACACATAGATATCAATTATGGTTTAACACAAAATCTTATTCAGAAATTATTAGCACATAGCAAGTAGGAATGACTAGAGAAAACACTAAAAAAAATCAATCCTAAATAATTTCCAAGGTTTTCAACAAACTGATATCAGTGTCCCGTTTAGGCGAGAGTCAAAGCTATCATCTATTGAATAGAGTTGTTAGCTCATCTAAAATGACAAACATTCTAGCAACCTTTTATTCGATCAAAAAGAGAATCCAACGTTGTCCCGTTTAGGCGAGAGTCAAGATCATTCCTATTTCATGAGCTTCTACCATTGTTTCATACGTTTGTAAGTCTTATACAGTAGCCACCATTAGGGTGATCAATACCAATATAAAACACTTACAAACATACTTATCTTTCGAGATTAAACGACGCTAACTTGCTAATGAACATTCCTCCATTAGGGAGGATTACTCACTAAAACAATAGCTATGTAAAACCAACAATGGAGATCGAATATCTTAAAATAATAAAGCTCATTATTTAAAATTTTATTTTCTTCAGTTATTTATTTATTTTAAATCTATATATATATTTATTAAATTTTAAATTTAGAATAGAATCTAAATAAAATTTAATTTAATATCTGTAAAATTAAACTTAGATGGTTAAGAAAATAAAATGAATTATTTCCATCTTAGTATTAATTTTCCAACAAATATTAAGAAAATTACTTAATTTAAGTTGTATTAATTTAAATTAATTTGCAACTCAAATTAAAATTTTCTACAAATATATATATTGTATTTCCAAAAATATACAATTTTCGAAATCCATTAAAATAAATCAAACTTTACTTAGAAAAAATACTTCAAGCAAAAATATTATCTATCTAGATTTTCTTGACTAATTAATTCAATTTCTAATAATATATTTCAGTTCCTTTATTTTAAATTAATCATTAAATGAAAAGATCATTGATTTAAGTTGATTCAAAATTAATTAAAATAATTAATTTACAACTTCAATCTATCTTTCAAGATAAATTCAAAATCATCTTGCATAATTAAATGCAATTTTGAAAAAAAAAATGATTAATAAAATAAATAAAATATATTTTGAAAATTATTCAAATTTAAGTTGTTATGGAAATACCCAACTTAAAATAATTTTCTTATTTAATTAAATATCATGAAAATAACAATACCTAAGTATCATTATGAAAATCAACTTAGATATTTAATTTTCAATTTAATTAAATGTATTAAATTCAGGAAATAAATAATTAAGTATAGAGAAGGCTTAATCATTAATTTCCAATTTAATACAAGGAAAAATATCCTTAATTGAATTGTACCCAAATTAACTATTAAACAATTAATTTCACAATCAATCATATTTTCCTATATTAGAAATAATAATTAGTATAAAAATAACTATCTAGAAAATATCTCAATTCTACTAAGTATCTTTTCAAGATTTGGAAAATATCTGATTTAAGTTATTATAGAAAGAATCTATAATTTACAAACTTAAAATTTTCCAAACAAAATTTAATTAAATATCAAAATTAGGTGGTAACTACCTAATTTAAAGATATTCCCTTTTTAAGTTTAAAAACAACTTAAAATAATATCTTTTAAGAATCTTCAATAACTAATTCCTAGAATTCCTCAGCTTAATATTATAATCAAAATATATTCAAATTTTAGTTAAAAGGGAAAATTAGTAATAACTAATTCATAACTTAAATAGGAATATATAATGAAATAATAAAAGTAAGTTTCAGAAAGAATCTAGTTAGTTAAAATTCTTTATTTAATTAAATACAAGAAAAATACAAATAGTTTATCTAGAAATGAAATTCATTAAACTATGTTTTTCTTAAATTAATTTCGAAGAAATTAATTATGTTGCTATTCAATTTTATTAGGTCAAACTAGTATAATTAACCTAGCACAGTTATCCAAATCAGGCAAATGGGCCTTCACAATTGGGGTTGTTCATGTGAGGGGGGCTGGGTCCAGTATGTCACACCCACTTCTAAGGCTCCCAACTCTCACACAAGGCCCAAAAGAGAGGAATTTAACCTTAAAATGAACAACTGTTATTAATTGAATAGGCCCATTAACTAAATGAGCCTAAATAAAATCTATCAGGTTATGATATTTTATTTAGCAACAACAACCTATATGTGTCTATAACAGAAATTAAACATATAGGCTCACACAGGCACACAGATTTGGATGGATCCTATCATGTTACTAGGTCATACACAGATGAAAGAAGTTTGTAAAAATTACCTGTTACAAATTATTTACTTGATCTATCATCAATTGAACCATGGGTTAAAATCAGATCATTTGATTTGTCAACAAGTTAACCCTGGCAATTTAGATCAAGCAATAATAGGTTTTAGAAAACTTACAAACAATCTAAAACACATACTCCTGCAACAAGGTTAGATTTGGATAGTTGGAAGTAGGATTTATTTAATTTTAAGACATTAATCTTTATTTCGAAATTTAATTAAAAAAAAAATCGGTTTTAAAGAATAAATTAAAATTAAACCTACAATTTTTGAAAAAATTAGATTTTGGGTAACCTAAATATCATTTCAAAATAAATTTGCTAACTTTCCCTTTTAAATTTCATGTTATTTAATAAATTAAATATTCAATAAAATAGAAAATGGTAAATACATACCATTTTCTCATTTTACAATCTAATTTAGGTAAATTAACAAAATTTAAAAAAGTTAACAAAAATATCTTATTTCCTCTTTTAAAATACCATGATTATAGTAATCTTATTCTAAATAAGGTCAATTTACCAAAAGAAATTTTAATAAAAAAAATAATTTCTCACCTTTTATTCAAAAATAAGATAAAATAATCAAAATTTAAAAGAAATAAGAAAAGAGGTAAGCAATACTTGATTTTATCCTATTTTCAAATTCAAATTACACTAATATCTATAATTAATTTTAAAAAATAAAATTAATTTATTTCTGATAATTAGATTTGAAATTTGAAAAACAAAAATCAACATACAAAACTACACAAACATCGGAATTTAATTCCATGAAATAGCATGAAAAATCGAAGAAAACGAAGAAAAATAGCAGGTGGTACGGACAGCATGCAAAGCATGCTGTCCGCGCGCGTGGAAGGGGAGACATAGCCCAGAAAACTGGGCGCAAGCACCCCTGTGCATGATTTCCGCGCGCATAGGGAAGGTGCTCACCACCTCGATTTTTTTCCGATTTTCAAAAAATCATAACTAATTCAAATTAAATCGAAATCGAGTTCTGTAAAAAAGTAAATTGCTTAGAATTTTGCAAAATATCCAATAAAAATAATTCCAGATACAGACAATCAATTATTTTTCCCAGAATTCACAAACATCAATATGACACATCATGAAACCATCCAAATCACAAACAAATCGTTTTAAGTCCAAATTTCTTGCAAGCAAATCAATTACCATGGCTCTGGTGCCAGTTGTTGGAAATATATTTTACCAGGATCTTAGATCTACTCACAAGTATGTTGATTTAACAACCTAATATTGAACTTCTAAAACGATGAACTAAACACATAAAAGTTAAGAATAACTTACAGTGATGGCAGCGGAATTAAATGTCTCCTTCCACTCAGATCTCTAACCCTTGATTCCTGTCTGTAGCAGAGTATAATCAAGATCTGAGCCCGAAAGTCTTTCAGTTGGATGTGATTCTTCACAGTCTTCCAAACTATGATGAGGTACTGAGTGATGTGTGTGGGCACTTCTCTCTCACTAGGAATTTCGAAATTCTCTCTTGTTTTTCTCTCTTGATTTCGTGTGATACAATATGCATGCGAAAGCTTGTCAAAGCACACCAAGAGTAGAGAGAGGGGGCGGCTATAAATAGGAAAAGGGAAGAGCACAACTTTCCAAATAAACAGTTTCCTCTTTTACTGTGTAATTGAATAACTGCCTTATTTAGTGTGATCCACCACTTTCCTATTTAGACTAGGCTTTGATTAGCAATTATATGGCAATTTAAATTGAAAATAATAATTGGGAAACATGCAAAGAGTGGCCGGCCATGGTGTGTATGGACCTCACTGGAATTTTGCAGTTTCCTCAATTTTTTTTCTATTTCTCCAAAAATGCCATTTTCCAATTCTAATCTTTTAAATGCCAAAACTAATTATTTAATAACTAAAATAGATTATTAAATAATATTGACATTTAAAATAATTATTAATTAGACATGCAAAGTCTCTTAATTAATAATTAAAGCTAGAAACCCTCCTATTTACAATTTCATCCTTAAACTGTCAGAATTCACAAATTAGACATAGTCTAACTTTTAGAATTATAATTGATTAATCATAAATCAATTACAGAGTCTTACAAACAGTATAGTCTCAACTAGAATGGGGACCATGGATCTATATGCTGAGCTTCCAATAAGTTGAACCGATTTACCAAGTAAATCCCTAACTTATTAGTTCCTTGTTGAATCCACTCTTAGAACTTGGAATTGCACTCTCAGACTTATATAGAGCATATCATATGTTTCACGATATCAATATGCTATCTCATTTAACCATTGTTATAATCTTAATGTGATTTAGAGATCCTCTATATAGATGATTTACATCGAGATGGGACCAATTTACCGTTTACACCCCTCAATGTATTTTGCCCCTTTGAACACTTAGTTACCTGTAAATGATGTTTTAGTGATCTGATATACAGTCACTGAAACAAGAGCTCATCCATTTACTTCTATTTAACTAAGCTCAAAAGGAATCATCACTTTACTTCTATACACCAGTAGAAGCTATAGATTTTCATATTTATGTTTAGCACTCCCACTCAGTTATGCTATCATGTTCCCAAAATATATGTATTATCCTGACCCAAAGGTAGGCTTAACTAATAAATCAAAGAACAAGAATAGCACTCCTGAGATTGAGCCTAAGCATATCAGGATTTAGATTCTCTTAATCTAAGATCAACTTCTGACATTGACTTGGAATGATACAACGGTAAGTTTACAATATCTTTGACCAAGTTCAATATCGGTCCAGTCCAATGCATACTCCATACATTCGAAACCAGTATACTTTGCCAATGTTCTGGAAAGAACATAACACTTACTCCAAGTGTAAGTATACTTCATCGCTGATTATCACATCAGTGTAAATCCAAAACACTGATGAACAGGGACCAAATCTTTTGAATCATATAATCACAATCACATTCCACTGTATTGACAATACTGTAATTGTGAATAACTATATGTTCTGGATTTAACTGATTTTGTGCATATATCAAGTATATATATTAAACCATAAACATGTAACATACATGTAATCATAAATCACTTCAAAATTCTAAATTGATAACTAATCAGATTGTAATGGGTTTTATTTAGGGCATAAAATCCAACATATAGACCCATGGTCCCCCCACTAGTTGAGATAATATTGCTTGTAAGACTCATGTAATTGGTTTTGATTAATCGATTATAATTCTCAAACTAGACTATGTCTATTTGTGAAATCTTCACTAAGTAAGGGCGAAATTGTAAAGAAAGAGTTGTTAGGGGCATATTTGTTAACTATGATACTTTGTGTGGTTCAATTAATAAATATGATAAATGACAATATTATTTAATAATTATTTATAGTTATTAAATAGTTAGAATTGGCATTTAAATGGTTGAATTAGAAAATTGGCATTTTTGAGAAAATCAGACACAAAAGTGATAAAACTGCAAAATTACAAAATGTGAGGCCCAAATCCAATAATCCTTGGCTGTCCACTTTTATAGGAGTTTTACCTCTGATATTTTCATTATTTTAATGCCAAATAATTCAAACCTAACCCTAGTGGAATGTTATACATAGATAGTGAAGGCTTTAGGAAAATTACACTTTTCATTCAGAAAAACCTGAGCCTTTTTCTCTACCTTGGCCGCCACTCTCTCTCTCTCTCTCTCTCTCTCTCTTCTTCGTTGAATATTTGGAAACCCTTAGTGATTAGAGTAGTGCCCACACACAGTAAGCAATACCTCAATCATAGTGAGGAAGATCGTGAAGAAAGAATTTCAGCAAAAGGAGTCACAGCATCAAAGATTCAGAGAAAGAGATCCAGGTTCAGATCTTGATAATACTCTACGACAGAAAGGATACAAGGGTTAGAGATCTGAACGGAAGGAGTCATTTAATTCCGCTGCACCCAATGTAAGGTTTCTTAAACTTTATATGTGTTTATTTCATCGTTTTCGAAATTTCATATTTAGGGTGTTAATCAACATACTTGTGAGTAGATCTAAGATCCTGGTAAAATAATTTCCAACAATCACCTGGTCTACAATCTTGCATGCCAAACCTTTTGAGTACTTTATCGATATAGCTCTTTTGTGATAATCCAAGAATACCCCAAGAACGATCTTGACGTATTTGAATTCCTAATACAAAAGAGGCGCCACCAAGATTTTTCATCTCAAATTGCTTAGATAAAAATCTCTTGGTTTCGTGTAATAAGCCTATATCATTAGTGGCAAGCAATATGTCATCGACATATAGAACCAGAAATATGTATTTACTCCCACTAAACTTGTGATATACACAATCATCAATAATATTCATATCAAAACCAAATGAGATAATTACTTAATGAAACTTATGATACCACTAACGAGAAGCTTGCTTGAGCCCATAGATGGATTACTTTGATTTGCGAACCATATTCTTTGGGTCACAAACCACAAAGTTTTCTGGTTGCTCCATATAAATTGTCTCATCAATGTCGCAATTGAGAAACATTATTTTAACATCCATCTGATGTAACTCAAGGTCAAAATGAGCAACAAGTGCTCATATTATCCTAAAAGAGTCTTTCGATGAAACCGGAGAGAAAGTCTCTGTATAATCAATGCCTTGTTTCAGAGTATAGCCTTTTGCTACAAGACGTGCCTTAAATCTCACCACATTACCATGTTCATCCTTCTTGATTTTAAGTATCCACTTACAACAAATTGGTTTTACACCTTCTGGTAATGGGACAACTTCCTAAACCTTACTGTCTTGCATGGACTTATTCTCTTCATTCATGGCATCAATCCACTTTTGAGAGTTAGAACTTTTCATGGCCTGATGCAAGTTGATTGGATCATCTTCCATCATTCCGATTTCATCCTCATGTTCTTGAAGAAATACAAAATAGTCATCTGAAATAGCATTTCTTCTCTCTCTTGTGGACCTCCCTAATGGCTCTTGTTCTTGAGGGTGTTGAATTTGTTCTTCAGGAACAATAACCTCATCCTGATTTGGGAGTTGTTCAACATTGACTTATTGAGGTTCCATATTCATTTCTTGATCAATGACAGGTGTGGAAGCCTGAACATTGTCTAAAATGATAGTAGGAACTGAGTTTGAATTTAATTCCTCCTCAAAAGCAATGTCTCTAACCTTATTTCTCCCCCCAAATTCAACATCCTCAAAAAATGTTTCAGCCCGGTCTCAAAAATATTTCTGACAATGGGATCATAAAACTTATAGCCCCTAGATCGCTCAGAATAACCAATAAAGTAGCTGCTAACTGTTTTGGAGTCCAAGTTATTTTCATGTGTCCTATAAGGCCTTGCCTCAGTTGGACATCCCCAAATGTGGAAATGCTTTAGACTAGGCTTTCGACCTGTCCAAAGCTCATAAGGTGTTTTTGCAACTGCTTTACTTGGTACTCTATTCAGAATGTAAGCTGCTTTCTTTAATGCTTCTCCCCAGAGGGACTCAGGTAAGGTAGAATGAGTGATCATGCTCCTTACCATATCCTTAAGGGTCCTATTTCGTCTGTCAACAACACCATTCATGCTAGGTGATCCTGGCATGGTGTACTGTGGGACAATACTGCCTTCCTCTGGGAATTTAGCAAATGGTCCTGGACGTTGTTCACCTGACCCATCATACTTGCCGTAATACTCACCACCACGATCAGATTTGACGTTCTTAATCTTTTTGTTGAGTTGATTCTCAACTTTAGCTTTGTAAGCTTTAAATACGTTCACAGACTGAGATTTTTCATGAATGAGATATAGGTACCCATAATGTGAGTAATCGTCTATGAATGATATAAGATATTGTTGACCATTCCAAGATGTCGTAGGGAATGGCCCACAAATATCTGTGTGAATCAATTCTAAGACTTCTGAAGGTCATTGTCACCTAATCTCTTAGTTTTGGTCTATTTTCCCTTGATACAATCTACACAGACATTGAAATCTGTAAGTCAAGAGACTCTAAAATGTCATCAGACACAAGAAGCTCAATTCTACCTCTTGAGATATGACCTAAGCGTTTATGCCATAATGACGCTGAATTTTCTTTATTTAATTTGTGTTTAGTACCTCGTGATTCCACATGAAAGATTTCATTATAGGATACAATTGTTTCTAGCAAATAAAGATTGTCATAAGAATTTAAATAACCAGTTCCAATAACATTTGAATTTAAAGACAAAGCAACCTGATTGTTTCCAAATGAACAACAATATCCAAATTTGTCGAACAAAGAAACACAAACTAAATTCTGTCTAAAAGACGGCACAACAAAAGTGTCTTTCAAATCTAAATAAAAATCAGTTCCTAATAACAATCTAAAATGCCCAATTGCTTCCACTTCCACCGATTGTCCATCGCCCACAAAGATGTATCTTTCACCATCACTTGGCTTTCGGTAGCTCAGGCAACCATGCATAGAAACATTTATGTGAGTAGTAGCACCAGAATCTATCCACCAAGTGTTTCTAGGTACTGAAACTAAATTAATGTCAGAACAGACCAAAGCAAGATTAATACCTTTCTATACATGCCATGTGTGATATTTGACACAATCTTTCTTCACATGTCCAGGTTGGTTACAAAAGAAACAACCCTTAGAATCCTATTGTTGTTTCTTTTGAACTGGACCCTTAGCAGCTTCATTCTCAAATTTCCTTTTCTTGCCCTTATCCTTAGGGGTAGTGGCCAAGTGAGCACTTTCAGTTTTGTTCTTTTTCAACCTTTCTTCCTCTTACACACAATGGGAAATAACTTCGTTGAGAGTCCATTTCTCCTTTTGAAAGTTGTAACTAATTTTAAATTGGTTAAACTGTGGAGGAAGCGTTAACAAAACCATGAGTACAAGTACATCATCCGAAAGCTCAATCTTAAGTGTCCTTAATCTTGAGACAATATGATGCATTTCCATAATAACTCCCTTACATTTCCTTGACCCTTATCCTTCATGTTCATTAAAGAACCAAGAAGTGTTGTCATTTTAACCTTATCGTTTTTAGAAAAACATTCCTCAATTTGTTCAAGGAAATTCTTGGCCATAGTAACCCCTTCGGATTCCGTACCCCAAATGGCTTCTAAAATGTTGTGTTTCATAATCATTAAACTCATACAATTTGAACGATCCCACCTCTCAAATTCCCTTTTATCATCATGGGAACTTTTCTTAGTGAGAGGTGAAGGTTGTTCATTCCATAGTGCATGGTCTAAATCCATACATCCCAGACCTATAAGTAAGTTCCTTTCCAATCCTTGAAATTGGTCCCATTAAGCATAGGAATAGAATTAATATTAGCAGATATTGAGGAAGCAGAAGATGACCTAGCTGAATATAGAACAAATAAAACAAGCTCACATTAATATGCATAATTAATAAATAAATTCAAAAATTGGTTAATCCCATCTCAAGATACCAAACACACATTAATATCAAGTATTTGGACAGTAATATTCACTGTAAGTGGTACTCTTAGTGTAGCAATCAAATATTGACAATAAAAACTGTGCCAAACAATAAGTTAATCTTTGGACTAACGTAGTGCTCACATAAAATACCTTATAATTGTCACACATTTATCGCCACAGGTATATTTGAAATTTAGCATAATATTCACTTACCTTTGGGTCAGTCAATATATGTATCAATTACAAACACACAACCATCCTAATATTTAAATAAATTAATCTACACAAAAGATGTCACTTTGGCGTCATATTACTTTAATTAATTTACTTAAAATATTAGGAATAAACCAACACCAAAATTTAAATTTTATTATTTCCAAAATTTCATAAAACTGTCTAATTATATATGTAAATCTGAAATATCAGCATGTAATATAAATTGATAGCATAAACTAAAGTTAAATCAAATCGCAAACATTATACATAATAAAAAAAACAAAATTGTATATATAAATATATACACACGCTGTTTTCAAATCTATATATACGCACGCTGACATCAACCATCAAGTTAAATTTGAAGCCAAATTAGTCGACGAAAGAATATATATGTACTCCGACTGAAATCACACACTCAAATTCAAGCAAAACATCTAAATAGATTATATATCTTTACCAAACATATATACAGTGTGATATCTTAAGCCACGATAAAAGAAAGTGAAGCCTTTTATAAATATATATTAACTGTAATTATATACATACAGTAACAATAATGATAATCGAATTGTAGTATATATATTAGATGTATTAAGAATATTAAACTGACAGAAGCCAAATCGTATTATTTCTAAATAAATAAATAAATATATAAAACATTAATTTTCAAAATCCCAAAATTTCGTAAACCAAACCATCAGATTTTCAATTAATTCAACAAAGGTGGCTCTGGTACCACTTGTTAGGATTTATAAAACACTCAAGAAATATAAATATCCTAGATCTAAATATATTCCTAAAAGTGCTTTACTATAGAAAACCCTAAATCATAAATTTATATAATCTTTACTAAATTAAAGAAGAAGAAGATGACAAAAGATGAGCAAAAGCACTAACCTGAAGTCATTGTTGGAGATTGCAGAGAAGGTTTTGATTTTCCAAGAATACACTATTTTCTAAAGTATTTTCTCTGATGGGGAAGGAGAGAATACAGAAATCCTAGTGTTTCTTGGGGACCACTACCGATTTCTAGACTCATTATATAATGAGTTTTGGGTATTTATAATTTGGCCCCTCAACAATTATAAATTAACTTATGATATCTACACATTATTTCCATGACAATTTAATACCCTTTTGATACCCATAACATAATTGGTCACTTTATTTTGTATCACGCTTTATAATAGCATATACATTATACATATGTGCCTACAATAGGATTTTTAATCCAACACAAGCAATATATATAGTAGTGGCTTTGTTTTGAAATTATCAAAGACCTTTATGTTCCAAGCTTCTTTTGAAACTTGATTTAGACACATTTAAAGATCTTTACTACAAAATGATGTCACTCATAAAGATATGCAAGTTCAATCTGACAATAAGAAATGTGTTATTAATAAGAATTCTTTTACACTATAGCAGCAAAGATTATGGAACATATCTACATAAATAGAATAAATGTTAGTAAATGGTGGGGATATTCATTACACATGATTTTACTAACTTTATTTAGAACTTGTGTGAATTTTATTAAGAAAATGTATTCTAACAAGTCAAAATCGGTGCACATTAGAATTCTATCATATTAGAAATCATACAAGTTAATTAATTTTGTAGACATGGACTCAAATTTTGCATCTCATTTTTAACGATTACTCACATAAATTAAATTTCTACAAAAGAAAAGATTTATATGTTTCAAAGACATTTAAATCTTAAGTAGAGAAATAATACATGTTGCATATTAAGATAGTGAGATCAAATATAAAATAGAGAATACTACATTAAAATTCGTGAGTATGGATAACTCCTAGTCTATTCGCTAAGTTTTTTTAAAAGCATGGGTTCATTGCCCGATACATATGCTTGGTGCACCCAAATTATGGTGTGTGATAGATTTACGAAACTAAAAATTGTTGGACATGGGGTAGAGCCTGCATAGCAAACTCCAGACTTTCATAAATCTTTATCGATTGATATTCTTCAATGGGAGTGTACACATCAAATCGTGTTCTAACCAAAGTTATTTTTCAAACATATTTTGAGTTGTGAGAAGGTTGAAAACCCACTTGATGCCATATGTACACATTTTATAAATACCCGTATATAGTTAGAGTACAATTTTCAAAGAAAAGATCTGGGCCCAAATACCATAAATGAGCATTTCATCAGAAAAGTTATAAGGTCTAAGGGTTACATATTTTATTATCCATCTCACAATACTAGAACTGTGGAATTAAGAATTGACTTGATCAGCGGGAGCGATCGATCTAGGAACCTAGTTTCTAGAAAAGATCATTTATTTTCTCAAATAGTCAAACTTACACCTCAAGTATTAGATTAATTATGATTCACAAGAACCTTTAATTTTAATGGTTATTGAGTATCCATAATTAATAATCCACAAGTCATTGATAAAATTCTAATAAGTCATGTTATTTAGTAATTACTTACAATTTCTAAACAACATACATTTTCAACAATTTGCTCTTTAAAGAGTATTTTGGTTCATCCTTAAGATGACTTATTAGAACAATAAGATCAGTGTTTTCTAGTGATTACATTTTGTACAATAAGAGTTCAACTATAATATTAATTTAAGATGCAAAATAAACTGTGGAATGCATAGAATTGAAATTGTGGTACAATATGCCATGAATGAATAAATGAATATCCTAAAGAGCAATGAAGTCTATCCTTAGTAAAGTTGCCTAATGGGATGGAGAACATTCATTAAGAATAAATTTTTTCACCAATAAAAACTCATTAGGCAATATGAAGAAAGATATAAAACAAAATTCATTGCTAAGAAGTTCATTTTGAACTAAGAATCAAAAACAAAGGAGATTTACATTCTCACTTGTCTTTATAATGGATTCTATTATAGACCTTGGCATTTGTTGCTCGTTTCAATTCATTAATCAATTCCAAACAGTGAACTAGAGGAGAAGGTATACGGACTGCTATAAAGATTTTCCTCTAATAGTGGTGAGCATATGCAAGCTTTAAAAGTCTACCTATAGATTAAAACAAACATCTCACAAATTGGTATTTTCATTATATCATCTTTTCCTTTAGGTTTGAAAAGAGAATTATGGAAATAATTATATACCAGAAGGTTAGTGGGAGTAATATTTGTTTTATACATTAACAATATATTACTTGCAAATGATGATAAAGTTTCATATATATAAGGTGAAAATAATTCATATCTGGAATTACTATTTTGAGATAAAGAATATAAATAACATATATAATGTTAATTAATTAGAGAGTAGCCACAGCATCTCTGATTAAATAAAATTATTTATTATTCATCTCATGTTACCTTTATCTTTAAGTGTGATAAATTCAACTCAAACCAACATCTAAAAAATGATTTGGAATGAGAATAAATTAAGAACATTCATTTGCTTCTATTTTAGAAGCCTAATGTATGCCTAAGAGTCTGAATAAGATTTCGCATTGCATTTAGTTCAGGATCACTAAGTAGTATCAGAATAACTAAAGTTAAGACCACTTTATTTTTTATACGAAGTGATGAAGTGTCTTTCAGATACTAAAAATTATATTCATACATATTTTGTTAAGATGAATTGACCATCTAGAAATACAGTCAACCAATTAGATTCTAACGTACTTCACTAGTTATATTGATTCACGTAAATCAATATTTTATTACATCCTTAACATTAACAGTAAGTTACATTGTGGAGAATCTTGATTGTTATTTCCATAATAGAAGTCAGATTCATTTGTTTTGAGGATACATCTCGTATGATGTATTATAGAGTTCCATAGTAGGCCTAGAGTTTAGAATTATAGTTTCATTAGGCCATTAAGAAAATTTTGCGATAAATTCAGCTACAATATTTATGGATAATAACTATAAGGGTACTGGTCGAAACTAGCATATCGACATTAAGTATTTAGCCATAAAAATGCGTGATAAGTGGTCATTAATCACTCAAACTGAATTGGGTGATCGCATATCCTTGACTAAAGGCATGCCGCAACACAAATTCAAGGATCATAAAGTAAATATGGGATTCAGGTACCCCATATGCAGTTTTTATTTGTACAACTAAAATTATTCAATGAAACTCTAATTTCGATTTTTTTCTCATATTTATGTGCACCTTAATTTCGTCTGAGAAAATTATCATAAGAGGACCAGAATAAACATAAGATTTAAGGTTTATTCGTTTAAGTACATTGCCACATTAAGTACATTGTTATATAATAAATATATCGTAATACATGGAAGATAATACTCGACTCATAATGAGGACATATCGCTATGATTCATATGTTTATTATATAATGAGGAACGTTTGGGTTTGAATGTTTTAGTCTAAATGCTGACCAAGTGAGAGAATATTAGAATATTTCTATTTATGGAATAAAATAAAGAATTGATTTTGTGATAAATGAATAATTTATATTCATTTAATCTGGACAAAATTAATTACGTAATGTTCTATATATGGTCAGATTTCAATATTCATTACGCGATTTGATTTCTTGAATTAATTGTCAAAATATTCGAACAATTAATGTGGCGCAGATACTGATGGAGTATCTCACCTATAAATATAGGGTCTCGGTCCCTGAGCTTTTCACTCATTCTGTTCATAATAGCAAAATTTCATCTAAAGAGAGTTGAGAGAGCGAGGAAGCCTGAATACTCACATCAATCAGTTTCCTTCGTAGATCAAAGCTTGTGTGGGATTGAAGCTCAAAAATCAATGGCTAGAGGTATTTCGATCCTTAAATTATATCATGTATACATTCATTTATTCCACATTTTATATACACATACATATATTTCATTTTATACATATAAATTTCTAACATTACCGACGTAAATTTTTTATTTCTCTATAAAGATATATATATTGTTGTATATGTGGTGTCAGGCGAAAGGGATATATATATTGTAACACCTTAACTATTTTAGGCATGTTAGCGTGATTTTTAAACTTACTGTGCAGATCGTTGCTAATCAACGAGGTTATCAAAAATCGTGATTAATTAAAATTTTGCTTATTTAATTAAAAACATAAAATAGCTTACATAATAAATTCCAAGATCCCGTTTACAAAAGCATTTACAAAAGTTTTACTGTACATATACAAAAGTCTATTGCCTAGCGACTATACAACAAAAGCCCTGATGTCCCAAAGATTGTACGCTCCAGGCCTAACTGCCCTGACATGTACAATCTCCATCTATTCGCTCTCACGGTTGCTCAGCCTTAGCCTTGCCCTTACCTGCACATGGAAATAACAACTGTGAGTCAACAGACTCTGTAAGAAAAGCATAAACAATAACATAGCAATAACCCGGATTATGATCAGACGCCCATACCCCCAATCATAACCCTATCCCCGTGTCCAACACGGTGTTGAGTCTAGAACATTCGTACGATAGTACTATTGACCATAATATCAGCCTATACTCAATATGCTAGTCATACTCTAGCTGTACCGATGTGATACTGTCAAGTAGTACGGTACTATCGACCATAATATCAACCTATACTCAGTACGCTAGTTATACTCTAGGCGTACCGATGTGATACTGTCGAATAGTACAAAAGCCAACATACATATCTAATGTAATCTAACAGGCTTAACTAATATGCACACTAAACATGTAAATACACATGCTTATCATTATACTAATCTTACCTCGTTTTTAAATTCAGGTGTGCCGACCAACCTGAGTGGAACAACTGCTCGGCGAATTACAGGCCCCTAAATCACATCATTCACAACATAGATAAGTGACACACTAAATCACTTTCCGGGGACTTAAACTTGAAACTAAAAAGTTTCCCTATCGATAAATAACATGGCAATATCCTAAATATCGCAAAAATGGGAAAAACTAGGGTTCCCAATGTTGGGTTTTATGCCCTAAATAAAACTCCATTTCAATGTAATCCATTTTATTCAACATCAATAAAGAAACAGAAGTTTTTTTTTTTTTTTTCATTCATTTGTATGTTTGGGTTCATCTTATCAATTGCTTGTCTATTTGATTTTTAAATTCATCTGAAACCCTTTTCACATACTTGATCCTGTTTATTGTGTTGTCAACACTTTGGAAAGTAAACATGACTATGTGAATAAAGTTTCCTAGATTTATCAGACACATGGTTTTACTGATATGATATTCTACAACAGAGTGTACTTGCATTTGGAGAAATGCTATGTTCTTTCCAGAGCATTGGTTAAAGTAAAGCTCAGGTTGGATGCATGGAGTATGCATCGGAAGGGACCGATATTGAACTTTGACTTAGATTTATTAAACTTACCGTAATATCTATTCAAGTCAATATCGCCTAGTTGATCCTAGATCAAATGATCTTAATCTTGTTATGATTAGGCTCAATCTCAAGAGGTTATTCGTGTTCTTTGATTTGTTAGTTAAGCCTACTTTTGGGTCAGGGTGATACGTACATTTTGGGAACACGGTAGTGCAATTGAGTGGGAGCGCTAACATAAACATAAAATCTATAGCTTCTATCTAGCGAATTGTAACGCCCCGATTTCCCGAGACATCACACTAGCTAGTCCGTTTAAAACCATTTAAGATAAAGACAATAAAAGACTTATTTAATGAAAAATAACTAAGCATGAGATCTCATTATTTTTAAAACAAAACATTTATTTATTCATAACCTTAAAATATAAAGCTTTACAAAAACTATTTGAATCATAATCTTTAATGAAATATTTTTAAACCAAAACATCGTGACAATCCCCTAACATGTAATCCACGCCTCGAGCTCGCCATCCTCACTGTTTAGTTTTGTCTTTGCCTGCACACAGAGTACCCATGAGCTAACGCCCAGTAAAAAGAGCTATGTAGGACATAACCCCCCCAACCAGATAACATAGTCATAAGTATAACAATATCATAACATCAAATCAATTCATACCATACTTGCATACATATAACAACATGTCATATCACACATTATTCTTACATACAATACAACATCATATCACAGTTTAATCTTAATGCATGCTATACTCACACACATAACACATAGTATCTTATCGCACATTGTCCTCATATACGATAATCTACTCCCACTCATGTTGATCAGACATGAAGTGTAACTTGCCCTGCCTTGTGCTGTTCTCACACTCGGCATCCAATAAGGCAATCCCTTATCACAAGTTGTACTCACCCATGATAGGATAACCTGCAAGTAAACCCATACAAGCAGCCAAAAATATATCCTGCAGTGCTATGCTCACACCAGCAGCAGAAATCCTATCCTATAAGTGCTATCCTCACACAAACAGTCAAAAGCCTTATCACTATCACACACTAATAACATTAGCATAAAATAACAATCTACCATAAAACATGTAAATACAAACCCATAATACAGTTGTATGTTTCAACATACACCCTGTGCACAGATGTCCACTCTTCTTACCTCAGTTGTTAAGAACACCTTCTTGCTACTCCAAGCACCTCAATAAATTTTCTTGTTGAGGACAAGATCCTCAAATCCCACTGCTTAAGACTTGTTATCTCGTCACTACTACCTATAACAACACATGGTTCAAGGCCCAAACATTAAAATTCGTACTCTTACAGTACAGCAGAAAGATCACTATTTTTGACCAACAACTATACTAATTCAGTGAAAGTTGTCTTCATAAAAATTATAGGAAATTCCATTATCTTTCCAATGATATAAAGATCATTAAAAATAGATTAAAACTGAGAGAGTTATGATTGTTTTACTGAAACTATTTCTGAGAAAGAATATGGAGTAACGAATTACACAACTTAGAAAAAATACAAACTTTTTACATTGAATGGTTCAGAACTAGAAGATAACATCTTCATCAAAGTTTTAGGAAATTAAATTACCTTTCCAATGATACCAAAATCTTTGAAATTGGAATTATATTCAAAGAGATATTACAATTTTACCAAAACAGTTTTGCAAGAACAAGATTCTAGAAACGAATCACATGATATTGAAAAAACTAACTTTTTGACATAGTATGACTTCGAATTAACAAAACGTTTCTTCATAAAACTTATGGAAAATTGAATAAGCTTTGAGACCACATATAGATCATTAAAAATGGATGAGAATTGAGAGAGTTATTATATTTTAAGTGAAAGTACTTTTTCTAGAAATATAAAGAGAACGAATTACAACCATAGTAGAAAGATGATAATTTTGGAGTTAGAAGAACACCGAATTGGTTATTTGTTTCTTGAGAAAAATTTTAGATCATCGAATAAGCTTTCCAACGATACAAAAATCTCTAAAAACGGATCAATATCAAGAGAGATATCATTACTTTACTGAAACTTGTTTTTTCTGAAAACGAAAAAATATAATAAGTCCGAACCTTAGATAACATTTAGCATTATTGAGCAAGAAAATATTTCATATACCTCTTCACAACTTTCTATTTGATGTCTCAAGCCCACAAGCCTTGATTATAAATCCAAAACTTTAAGAATGAAGATAGAAAATAAGAAGTGTGGAAGATTTGAGAGGAGCAACCATGAAGAAGAATGAAGCTTTGACTAATTGGTTTGGAGAGGAAAAATAAAACTATGATAGCTTAGGGTTTCATAAAAAGATTATGAGATATCGTATTCTGATAGGTTTAGGTTAACTAAAAATAATAATTTATAATAAAATGCTAAAATATTATTAAATCAACAAATATCTAATTTTTAAATTTTAAAAGTAAGCCATTTATCACGTAACTTTAGGCTCAGTTTTCACCTAGAAAACGTCCGAATTACGATATAACTATTTCTACAAAATTTATAGATCTTTGAGTTATCTTTCCAACGCCACTGGAATCACCTCAATCGGAGCTCTAAAACTCTAGATATGATCATTTTACTAAAACAGTTTTTAATCCTGCGAATTTATCCAAACCTACGAATTTTTTTAACATTAATTCCATTATAATATTATTTAATGCACTTCATACAATAAATTAAACCCACTAAATAATCTATAAAACTCTAATAGACTTTCATATTGGGCTTTAATTGAATAATTATCTTAATTCGTAAAAACACCATAATTTTACCTTGACAGTTACTATATTTTCAACTATGTTTAGAAATCTATCAATACTATTTTAAGCAATAGTCTCTATTCACTATTAGTAGAAATAAATAAATACTTATTCTCACACAAATTGTATATCAAATAAAATTTAAAATATATGTATATTTTTACCGGGTATTACACGAATTAAGTAAAGGATGATCTCCTTCGAGCTTGACCAAACGAAAATAAATGGTGGAGTACTCATTTCACAAAAGCTGAAATATCATTTATACGGGGTTAAGTGTTTTAAGGATAAAATACATTGTAGGGTGTAACGGTAATCTAATCCCTTTACAGTGTAGATCATTCATATAGAGGATCATTGATCAAATTAGGATTATAACAATGGATAACTAATGATGTGTCTATACGGTGGAACATATAGAGCATTCTATATACTGAGAGTGCAATTCTAAGTTCTATGCGTGGATTCAACGAAGAATTAATAAGTCAGTGAATTTAGGTTATAAATTCTTGATCTGCTTATTGGAAGCTCGGTTATATAGACCCATGGTCCCCCCACTAGTTGAGATAATATTGCTTGTAAGACTCATATAATTGGTTTTGATTAATTAATTATAATTCTCAATTTAGACTATGTCTATTTGTGAATTTTTCACTAAGTAAGGGCGAAATTTTAAAGAAAGAGTTTTAGGGGCATATTTGTTAATTATGATACTTTGTATGGTTCAATTAATAAATATGATAAATGACAATATTATTTAATAATTATTTATAGTTATTAAATAGATATAATTTGCATTTAAATGGTTGAATTTAAAAATTGGCGTTTTTGAGAAAATGAGATGCAGAAATGATAAAACTGCAAAATTGCAAAAAGTGAGGCCCAAATCCATATTGCCTAGGCCGGCCACTTTTATAGGATTTATCATCTGATATTTTCATTATTTTAATGCCAAATAATTCAAACCTAACCCTAGTGGAATGCTATAAATAGATAGTGAAGGCTTCAGGAAATTTACACTTAACTTTCACACTTTCCTTCAGAGAAAAACCTGAGCCTTCACTTTCTAAACCCTAACCGCCACTTCTTACTCTTCTTCTTCCTTGAAATTTCGTACCACTTAGTGATTAGAGTAGTGCCCACACACAGCAAGTGAAACCTCAATCATAGTGAGGAAGATCGTGAATAAAGACATTCAACAAGAAGGAGTTTCAGCACTAAAGAAGGAGTGAAAGAATCCAGGTTCAGATCTTGATAATACTTTGCGACAGAAAGGATACAAGGGTTAGAGATCTGAATGGAAGGGGTCATATTATTTCGCTGCACCATATGTAAGGTTTCTAATACTTTATATGTGTTTATTTCATAATCGTTTTAGAAGTTCATATTTAGGGTGTTAATCAGCATACTTGTGAGTAGATCTAAGATCCTGGTAAAATAATTTCCAACAACTAGCCTCAGAGCCATGGTAATTGATTTGCTTGCAAGAAATTTGGACTTAAAACAATTTGTTTGATGTTTTGGATGGTATCATGTTGTTTTGAGTGTTGTTTGATGATTGATAGATGTTTGTGAATTTTCGTGAAAAATAATTAAATATATGTCTCTGGAATTATTTTAATTGGATAGTATGGAAAAAATTAAGCAATTTACTTTTTTACAGAACTCAATTTCGATTTAATTTGAATTAGTTAAGATTTTTTGAAGTTTCGAAAAATATCAGGGTGGTGCAACTAGCCACGCGCACGCATGAGGGGGCATCCCTCGGACAGCACGCGCACAGACAGGATTTTGTCTGAAACTGAGGTTCGCGCGCGCGGAATAGGCAATGCATACTGTCCGTACAGCTCGCAATTTTTTCGTTTTTCTTCGTTTTTTCATGCTATTTCATGGAATTAACTTCCGATTTTTTGTGTAGTTTTGTATTTTGATTTTTACTTTTCAATTTTCAAATCTAATATCAGAAATAAATTAATTTGAATTTTTTAAATTTAATTTTAGATATTAGTGTAATTTGAATTTGAAAACAAGTAAATATCTATCTTTTTGCTTGATTTTATATCTTATTTTTAAATTTGATTATTTTCTCTTATCTTTTAAATTTAAAGGTCAGATATTAAATATTTTTTTAAAATATTTGACCTTATTTAAGTTTAAAATAAGATTATTATAATCATGTAATTTTAAATAGAAGTAAGATATTTTGCTAATTTTTTAAATTTTTGTTATTTTATTTAAATTAGATTATAAAATTTGAAAAATATTTATTTTTTTTTATTTTATATTTAATTTATAAAATAATTTTAAAAATTTAAAAGGTAGTTAGCAATTATTTTTGAAATGATATTTAGGTTAGTTGAAACCTAATTTTTCAAAAATTGTAGGTTTAATTTTATATTTTTCTTATTTGTTATTTTATTTTAAAACCGAAATATTGTTTTATTATTTAAATATTTTTGAAAATAATTATTTAAAATTAAATAAATCCTACATCCAACTATCCAATTCATCTTGTTGTAGGAGTATGTGTTTTAGCTTGTATGTAAGTTTTATTAAACCTATTATTGCTTGATTGCAAATAGCCATGGTTAAATTGTTGACAGATCCAATGATCTGATTTTAACTCATGGTTCCATTGGTCAAGTAAATAATTTGTAACAGGTAAATTTTACAATCTTCTTTCATCTGTGTATGACCTAGCAACATGATAGGATCCATCCAAATGTGTGCTTGTGTGAGCCTATATGTTTAATTTTATTATAGATGCATATAGGTTGTTGTTCCTAAATAAAATATCATAGTTTTTGATAGATTTTATTTAGGCCCATTTAGTTTTTGGGCACATTCAATTAATAACAATTGTTCATTTTAAGGTTAAATTCCTCTCTTTTGGGCCTTGTGTGAGAGTTGGGAGCCATAGTAGTGGGTACGACATACTGAACCCAGCCCCCCTCACATGAACCACCCCTATTGTGAAGGCTCATTTGCCTGATTTGGATAACTGTACAAGGTTAATTAAATTAGTTTAACCTAATAAAATTGATTAGCAACATAATTAATTTCATTTATTTTGAAATTAATTTAAGAAAACCATAGTTTAAAGAATTTTATTCTAAGCTAAACTATATGTATTTTCTTGTATTTAATTAAATATAGAATTATAACCATCTAGATTCTTTCTGAAGCTTAATTTAAATTTTTCATTAAATATTCCTATTTAAGTTGATATTTAGTTATCTCTAACTAATCAACTTAAATCTGAATATCTTTTGGATTTAAAATTTCAAAATTAAGTTGAGGAATTTTAGGAATTGGTTATTAAGATTCTTTAGATATTTTTTTTAAGTTGATATTTTTTTTAAATATTAACTTAAAATGGAATATTTTCAAATTAAGTGGTTATAACTTAATTTTTGATATTTAGTTAAATTTAAATTTGAAAATATTTAAGTTCTAATTTTTTTCTAATACAACTTAAATTAGATATTTTTTCAAATTTTCTAGATAGTTATTTCTGGACTACTTATTATTTCTAATATTAAAATAGGAAAATATTATACATTGTGAAATTAATTATTTAAATAATTAATTTTGGTACAATTTATTTTAAGTATATTTTTTTTCCTAGTATTAAACTAGAGATTAATAATTAAGCCTTCTCTACACTTAATTATTTATTTCTTGAATTTAATACATTTAATTAAATTGAAAATTAAATATCTAAGTTGATTTTCATCATGATACTTAAATATATTTTTTTTCATGACACTTAATTAAATAGAAACTTATTTTAGTTGAAATTTATTTTTTCAACTTAAACAATTTTCAATATATATATTTTTTCTTTATTTTATTAATCAATTTTCGAAATTGCATTTCATAATGCAAGATGATTTTGAATTTATCTTGAAAAATAGATTAAGTTGTAAATTAATTATTTATTTTAATTAATTCTTGGACCAACTTAAATTAATAATTTTTTCATTTATTGATTAATTTAAAATAAATGAATTAAAGTATATTATTAGAAATTTAATTAATTAGTCAAAGGAATCTAGATAGGTGATATTTTTGCTTGAAGTATTTTTCTAAGTAATTATTATTTAAGTATTTCAAAAATATAAAGTTTTTATACTTTCTTTTTCAAAATACAATAAATATATTCTCATGAAAATTTATTTTGAGTTACAAATTAATTTAAATTAATACAACTTAAATGATTTTCTTAATATTTATATATCAAAATTACTACTGCGATGGAAATAATTCAACTTATTTCAATCACCATTTAAGTATAATTTTATAAATATTAAATTAAATTCTAATTTAGAATTTTAATTCTAAATTCGATATTTAATGAATATATTTTATTATAAATAATAATGAAAATACATTTTAAAGAATGAGCTTTATTATTATTAAGATATTCGATCTCCATTGTTGGTTTTACATAGCGTTTGTTTTAGTGAGTAATCCTCCTTAATGGAGGAACGTTGATTAGCAAGTTCGCACCGTTTAATCTCGAAAGATAAGTAGCTTTGTAAGTGTTTTATATGGTATGGATCACCCTAATGGTGGCGACTGTATTTGACTTGCAAAATATGAAACAATGGTAGAAGCTCATAAGATAGAATAACCTTGACTCTCGCCTAAACGGGACAACGCTGGATTCCAATCTTGATCGAATAAAAGGTTGCTAGAATGTTTAACATTTTAGATGAGCTGAAAACTCTATTCAATGGATGGTAGATTTCACTCTCGCCTAAACGGGACACTGATATCAGTTTGTTGAAAACCTTGAAAATTATTTAGGATTGTATGTTTTAGTATTTTCACTTGTCATTCCTACTTGCTATATGTTTAATAATTTCTGAATAGTGTATGAATTTATATTGAACCGTGTTATTTTCTATTATTAAATTGTAGTTTAATTTCGAATCTTCATTGTTGGTCTAATTTGGTTTGTTTTTCTAATGAGATAAATCCCTAATGGATTTTCACCATTAGACATACATAATAGTGTTAGATCTCGAAAGATAAATATTGTATATGCAACATCTAGCTGTTCATCAATTGATGACACCTTAGACTAGTATTTTTACAATATGAAAAAAGAAGATTGTATAAATAAGATTACTTTGACTCTCGCTAATCGAAGCATCGTTGGATTCTTATTTATAAACGAAATTATTCTAATTCCTCTTAGCTTATTCATTTCGAATTAGCTCAATAACATATCATTGGATGAATGGTCTATATGTCATTTCATGTCATTCTATTTTTTCTCTTCAGCAAATAAATGACGCACATGATTATAATCCCGAAATTCTATCCCAAAATGATATAAATCCTCAATCTTAGAAATCTCCTACTTGTATGGGCAAATCAGACTTAGAGTTAAATTAGTAGTGGTGGTCCAAGATAGAATTACTCATTATATTTGGTATAAATTTAAGTCTTTGTCTTTAATTTTAGATTCCAAACAGAAATTTTCTTATATTTCTATTTCCAGAATACAATACAGTTACACTTTCGCAAGTGTTTAATATCCATCTTCTATTAATGGATTCAAAAACTGTATATTAAAGTATGGAATATGAGTTTAGTATTCTGTGACCAAGATCCACTTGCACTATTCTAAGAACTCTTTGATGTAACTATACCTAACTCATCAAAAAGACACAACCACATTTTAATTAATCTATGGCATTTGTATCTTGTTCATAGTGGTTTTCACAAGATCAATCTCTGCAAAGAGTTGATATGCCTATATCCACTGAAAGTTGTTCATCTCATTCGTAGATGGATGTACATTCAGGGGTAGATATGAGTTTTTCATTGTATTCTTAAAACGGTCACTCTAGATTATACCTTATGCAAAGAAATTTGAAATGTTTGAAAAATTTCATAAATTTCTAGCAATGGTTAAAACCATTAAGGTAAGTGGTTAAATATCTAGCGAACTGATAGGGGTGGAGAAATAGTTAGTAGATATGCAGTTCAAAGATCATTAAATTGATTTTTGAATTATATCCAAACTTACCTCCCTAGAAATTTCGATTTGCATATTGATGATTAGTTACTAGTCGTTGCCTAAATCCTACTATGGTAATACATTTTCAGAATGATGTAATAGTTGTATACTTAATGTAAATCATTACTAGATTCATGGATGACCTAATCAAAATCTTAAGAAAAGCTAGAACTGTTAACCATGTTTTGTTAGTGTTGCCCCTAATTTTGCCCAATATACGTGGACCAATCAGATAGGGACACGTGGATCAAGCAATTCACAATATTTGCTAAGTCTTTATGCCATAAGGTAGCGTCCCGGACGTAGGTCCCGGAGAAGGCGTATGGGACTCAATATGCTCCCGGCAGCTCAGATAACGCTAAGGCATCTCCGCGAGGTGTCAGGTTTCTCCTGAGCAATCAAGTCGCATTAAATGCCGCATGGGAGGAAGCGTGTTAGGACTGCTACACGCAATAAAGTCTGACGGCACAACCTCCAACCAGCAGCGCCACAGTAATGATCATTTAAGTCTAGCGACGGCTACACTGCGAAGAGTCACGTCAATCAAAAGGCAATAAGGACATTCCACATAAAAACCCTACAGCACCTAGGGATTTGACCATGCATTACCCATGGTATATTCATTGGGAATACCCAACTTTATGGATACTTACAGATACACTTGTAAGGACAATTCTAGGGATTACCCCACTAAAAACACTATAAATACCCCCTCAAAGCTCATTAAATGGGATCGAGAATCTTGGGCTGCATATGAGCAAGTAGAGTAAATACTCACCAAGAACATTCTCTGTATTTATAAGGGTGAATCTCTCCCAAGTACATTGTCTGTATTAAATACATCCAT
Organism: Cannabis sativa; assembly: GCF_029168945.1. Taxonomy (NCBI): domain Eukaryota; kingdom Viridiplantae; phylum Streptophyta; class Magnoliopsida; order Rosales; family Cannabaceae; genus Cannabis; species Cannabis sativa. Next base: position 23,317,920 of record NC_083602.1, on the reverse strand, counting down.
AAATAACAAAGACTCGTGGACTAAGGCTCATTAACGCCCCAACCACGTAAAAATCCTTCTCTCACTTTCTTACAGCTCAATAATTTATAATATTTTATTAGTTGCCGAAAATCTCAGTCAACATTTTGGTGCTTTCATTGAGAGCTGAAGAAAGCCACTGTAGATAAACACTTGACTTCACAAACATGGTGGAGACTAGAAGTACTCGTCAGCCTCGCCCTCTTGAAGACGCTCAAGACCCGAATGAGGAAGATGTAGCCTCAAGAGCAGCAGAGGAGTCCGAGGAAGAAGAAATAATCCCCGATGATGACTACGAGGGAAACCTCGACGAGTATGCCTATGACGAATGTAGTTACTCAGAACTGGTGCTTCTCAGACAAAAACCTATCGATCACGAAGCCGAGATCGAAGCTCAGAAAGCGCAAAACCAGAAAATGCAAGAAGTGATGCTGGCCATGCTAAAAGCCATGGAGGCAGCTGGCATTCACGTGCACCCCAAGGCAATGACCGCTGGACTTGACAAGGAGCCAGCGACGTCTTCGCCTAGTTCCCAACAGCAGAAATCTAGGGAGCCTAGCCCTATAAGATACCCTGCTGAAGGGAACCAAACAAAAAACCCTACTTCCACCCCAGGGCGAAAGAAAAAGGCGCAGGATCCGCGAAAGGTCCGCTCAGATTTCCCTAAAGGGAAAGGTCCGCAGAGGGGCAAGCCCCAAAAAGGGAGCTTTGGCCCTCAGGATCGAGGGGACCGAAAAAGCGTTTCCGTGCACCAGGAACCCGGGGGTAGAGGAAGAAGAGGACAGAGGTGTCCTCCCGTTGATCTGAGAAATCAAATCAACGGGAACCAAGGTGATCTCCGAGATCACCTTGACCAAAAAAGATACGGACCCGCGGTCTCCACGGGTACGTTAAATGAAGGAATTATGGCGGAACTCGCCATACTTCGAAAAGACATCGCCCGAGTCTCCCGGAGACAGAAAGGAGATGACTCCGACTCAGACAGTGAGGATTGGGAACCCTGTGCTAAGCACATCTTAGAGGCGGAGCTCCCTAAGAACTTCAAGATGCCCGAAATGGCAGCTTATACCGGGAACTCCGATCCTAGCGATCACTTGTCACGGTTCAACCGTGTCATGACGGTCATGAGGGTCAGCAATGACGCCAAATGTCTGTGCTTCCCACTTACCCTAAGTGGGTCCGCGGAGGAATGGTTCAAAAAACTGGAACCGGGATCCGTGGGCTGTTGGAACAAACTACAGACCAACTTCCGGAGACAGTTTGTCGCCACAAGAAAGGTCAATCTGGAGGTCAGTGCCTTGACTAATATCAAGCAACTGCCCACCGAGACCTTGAAGAATTATATAAAGAGGTTCCGAGAGGAAGCCTCGAAAACCAAGAAGGTTGACGACGGACAACAGCTTGCACTTCTCCAAGCAGGCATCCGTACTGGGACTCCTTTCTGGAATGAGCTGCAGCAAGAAGGAGCTGCTAGCCTTCAGGACTTCCAGAAGAGAGTCCAAAAATATATCAACCTCGAAGAAGCCCAAATCGTGGCTTACGGAGGATACTATCCCACCGGGATAGCAGGATACATGCCCGGAGTATCGCCCTCGGGTACTGCCCCGACCGCCACTCCACAAGCAAGTGGCATACAATTCTCTGCTACCCCCGGGTATAGCCAGGGCCAAGCCTTGGCACCAGCATCATCCCATTTTGGCAACCCATCCGGAGTGAATGGACAAGCTCCTTCACACTCTACTCCGGCTGCTAATCTGACAGGCCCTTCCCAGGGTTCGAGGAGTAAAAGATCCTCCAAGGGCAGCACCCGGACGGGAGAGAAGTGCCAGAAAAGGGGGTACACCGCCCAGTATACTCAATACATGGAGTTGTTGGACTCCCAAGAGCGTGTGTACTTTGCTACTAGGCAAAATACACACTACCAGAGACCACAACCGTTGTACAGAGATAGCTTTCGGAGAGATCCGAGCAAAAGATGCGAGTACCACAACGACATTGGTCACAGCACCAATGAATGTAAAAATCTCAAGGACGAGATTGAAAATCTAATCCGATTAGGCCACCTCTACGAGTGGATCAAAAATAGGTTGCCCCACCTCAATCCGGGCCAGGCGACTGCGGGTATGCCTCAGGGAACACCGGGGGGTACACCAGGGGCATTGGCTCCAGCTGCTCCCGCGGGCGACGCCCAGCATATCCCCAGTCTGTCGCCCCGGCCTAATGGGAGGGTAGCCATGATCTCCGGAGGTCCCCATATCGGAGGAACTACTCGCAAGGAGCTTAAGCGATACGCAGGGGCTGCGAAACACAATGAGGTGTGGGAAGTTACTCAACTCCCAGCTCAAAGGCGCCGGTTGATGGACCAACCCATCACGTTCACGGAAGAAGACGCCAAGACGGTGCGCTTCCCTCATCATGACCCATTGGTCATAGAGACCCCCATCGCTAATAAAGTGGTGGCCAGAGTCTTAATTGACAATGGGAGTTCCGTGAACCTACTCTTCAAAGAAGCCTTCACCGCGATAGGCTTGACAGCCCGACAGCCTACAACGCGATCCTCGGCCGACCGGCCTTGGTAGACTTTGGCGCAGTTACATCGATTCGGCACCTGTGCCTGAAGTTCCCTACCCGGGAGGCCGGAATCGGAACTGTGAGGGGAAATCAGGGGGAAGCAAGACAATGTTACAATGTCTCAACCCACCTGCCCGTGCTAATGGTCCGGGAGTCGGCTGAGCCAGAAGTGGCTGAAGAGGATGAGTTGGACCCCCGTGTGGGGTCCGAAAGAATTGTGGAACCAATGGAGGACGTCGAGGAAGTATCAGTGTGCGACCTCGACTCCGCCAAAGTACTCCGGCTATGGAAGAACCTAGATCCGGAGGAAAAAGAAAAAATAATAAAAACACTGAAGGGTGCCATCGACATCTTTGCATGGCGCCAAGAAGACATGACTGGCATAAACCCTCATGTCATCACCCACGTACTCAACGTCAATCCGGACATGCCCCCCGTCCAGCAAAAGCGACGCCCGCTCGACTCGGTGAAAGTCGAAGCTCTGGAGAAAGAGGTGGACAAGCTTTTGACTAACATGATCCGCGACGTATACGATCCGGAGTGGCTGGCCAATCCGGTCATGGTACCCAAGCCGAACGGAACTTGGCGAGTTTGCATAGATTTCACCGATCTAAACAAAGCTTGTCCGAAGGACTGCTTCCCGCTGCCCAGGATCGACCAGATGGTAGATGCCACTTCTGGATTCAAACTACTATCCTTCATGGACGCCTATGCTGGGTACAATCAAATAAAAATGCATACGGTGGACCAGGAGTGCACTAGCTTCAGGACCGATAAGGGGGTATACTGCTACTTAGTCATGCCTTTCGGACTGAAAAATGCCGGAGCAACCTATCAAAGAATGGTTAACCGGATGTTTAAAGGCCTCCTGGGGCGAAACATGGAGGTTTATGTAGACGACATGCTCGTCAAGTCCAAAGCATGCAACAGCCATGCAAGCGACTTAGAAGAATGCTTCGAAGTGGTCCGGAGATACGACATGAAGCTCAACCCAAAGAAATGCACCTTTGGGGTGAAATCAGGAAAGTTCCTGGGCTTCATCGTCAGTCAAAGGGGGATTGAGGCAAATCCAAAAAAAATCCAGGCTCTCCTGACCATGCCATCCCCCAAAAAGCATAAAGATATGCAGAGCCTGACTGGAAAGGTAGCTGCTTTAAGCCGCTTCATCTCTCGGTCCACGGACAAGTGCATACCCTTCTTCAACGTATTAAAGAAGTGCCAAAAGTTTGAATGGTCGGACGAGTGCGAGGAGGCATTCAAGAAGCTAAAAGAGCACATGGCCAAGCCTCCTATCTTATCAAAACCCGTCCTCGGAGAAGACCTATTTCTTTATTTGGCTGTCTCCGAACACGCGGTCAGCGCTGCCCTAGTCCGGGAAGAAGAGAAAACTCAGCATCCCGTGTACTATGTCAGCAAGCGCATGATAGGGGCCTAAACAAGATACCCAGTCATTGAAAAACTGGTTTTTTGCCTCCTGATGGCGTCAAGGAAGTTGAGGCCATACTTCCAAGCACATCCGATCAAAATTCTGACCAATCACCCGCTCCGGCAAGTCCTCCAATAACCTGAAGCGTCCGGAAGGCTCCTCAAGTGGGCAATGGAGCTAAGTCAATTCGACTTGCATTACATGCCCCGAATTTCTATAAAAGGCCAAGCCTTGGCGGATTTCATCACTGAATGCAACGAAGCCAAGGCAACCGCGAATGTGCCGGTACCGCCAATACCCACATGGAGAGTATTTGTAGACGGAGCCTCCAATGAAAACGGTTCTGGAGCCGGAGTGGTGATGATATCACCAACCGGACTGCGACTCCAAGCAGCCCTACGGTTTGACTTCACAGATTCAAAAAATGAGGCCGAATACGAAGCCCTAATAGCAAGATTGAAATTAGCAAAAGTTGTAGGAGCCAAAAGAGTGGAAGTCTATAGCGATTCCCAACTGGTCGTAAACCAGGTATCCGGAGAATACCAAAAACGCGGCGAGCGAATGGCCGCGTACGTAACAATAGTCTGGGAGCTGCTCCACGAGTTCACGGACTACAAAATAGAAAGAATCCCCCGGGAAAAGAACGCTCACGCGGACTGTCTGGCTAAGTTAGCCTCAGATAGCGAAATCGAAGAGCTGGGGGTAGTACCAGTGGAACGCTTGGCAGAGCTAAGCATCAAAATAAAAGAGACCACGCTAACGGTTGGGCAAGAACCCAGCTGGATGGTCCCCATCATAAAATACATAACACAAGGTGAGTTGCCCCAAGAAAGGGCACTGTCTCGGAAGATTCAGTATCAGGCTCATCGTTATGTAATGATGGATCAAATTCTGTACCGAAGAGGACTCAGTATGCCTTATTTAAGGTGTGTATCGGACCCTGAAGCTAGACAAATCATGCTAGAGGTCCACGAAGGGTTCTGTGGAGATCATACGGGAGGACCCAGTCTCTCAAAGAAAATATTGAGACAAGGGTACTTCTAGCCAACAATGAAAAAAGATTGCATAGACTACGTCCAAAAGTGTGATTCGTGTCAAAGGTTCGCGAACATACCGAGAGCTCCTCCAAATGAAACCACCCTGATGACTATTCCCTGGCCCTTCGCGGTATGGGGAATAGATCTTATTGGGTCCCTGCCAACAGGAAAAGGAGGAGTAAAGTATGCAATAGTAGCAGTAGACTACTTCACCAAATGGACGGAGGCTGAGCCCATGAAAACGATAACTGCTAAAAAAGCACTGGACTTTGTTATTAAAAACATAGTGTGTCGATATGGCTTGCCTCACAAAATAGTCTCTGACAATGGAAAGCAATTCGATTGTGAGGAATTTACTGACTTCTGCAACCAACACGGAGTAGTGAAAAGCTTCTCTGCGGTGGCCAGACCTCAAACAAACGGTCAAGCGGAAGCAGTCAATAAAATCCTAAAGGTCACCTTGAAGAAAAAGCTGCTGGCCTGCAAAAACAACTGGCCTGAAGAGTTGCCAAGAGTGTTATGGGCCTACTGGACGACCCCCAGAACCACAACCGGTCACTCGCCTTTTTCAATGGCGTACGGTTGTGAAGCGATGGTCCCGGTAGAAATGTTATTCCCATCCCACAGGAGGACGACTTACGATCCTGCCATGAATCAAGCTTTGCTTCAAGAGGCTTTGGATCAAGTCGAAGAACTCCGGGATGTGTCTCAAATACGGATGGCAGCTTATCAGAAGAAGGTGACCAAGTATTTTAACTCTAAGGTTAAAAACAGAAAATTTACTATTGGGGATATGGTCCTAAGAAGAGTCTTCCCAGCCACCCAGGAACCCGGAGTAGGGGTACTTGGGCCAAATTGGGAAAGACCATATGAAATCGAGGACGAAATCGGCTCCGGCACTTACAAGCTAAAAAGAATGGATGGAACCATTGTGCCAAGAGCCTGGAATGCCGATCACCTCAGAAAATATTACCAATAGCCAAAAAAGTAACTTAGACTTTGTTTAAAGAGTTTGTACCGTCCAAATGTATACCTCCTCCACATGTTGAATAAAACTGAGTGCCTTAAAAACAAAGTTTCTATGCCACTCAGGGGGGTACTAGGGTATACCGCACAGACAGACAGAAAACAAAGTAAGTAAAATATCCTGACCCAAAGGGCAGGTCAAAAAAAAAAGAGTATGCACAAAAATAAAAAGCATAAGTATAAAAATCCTGATCCAAAGGACAGGTCAAAAAAGAGAAATATGTGCGTCAAAAGAGATCACATCTAAACATTCTAGCCCAAAGGGCAGGTCAAAATATATACAAATGGCCCGGGGACAGGCCTTAGAAACTGTCTCCCCTTTAATAAAAAACAGCTACATAAATGTATTGTCTCAAAGTAGCTGTATGTAAACAAATATATATAAAAAGAAAAAATAAATAATAAGAGAAGTGGGTAAAATCCTGGTTGTACTGGGTTAATCTCGAGCGGCCTAGTCAATGCGCGGAGGAAGGCGAGGTCCGATGCGCGCCTCTACCTTGGCATCAAGCTTCTTCTTCTTCTCCCGGAATTCGGCAATCATCTCCTCAGGTTTGGGGTAGAAAGTAAGCTTGATATTTTGGTCGTTGGTAGACCAAGCCATGAAGACTCCATCATCGAAGCGCTTAGGGCACCGGCCGCAGGAAACGGGAGAAAGAAGCTCGGCTCTTTTTGCCTTCTTGGAGGCTTGTTCCTTGAAGTCCCTAAGCTCCTTCAGCTCTGCGGCTAGAGCGGCCCTGGACTCTAAGTTTGCTTGGTGAGTTTCCTCTAAGGATCTCACCTGGGCAACCATCTCGTCCAAGGCTTCCCTGGCCTCCCGGAGCTCGCGCTTGGCCTTTGCAGTGGCCTCACCTTCCGCCCTCAGCTCCTCTTGATGCTTGGCCTCCAGCATGTCTCTCCGCAGGGCCTCATCCCGGATCATGGCCTCCGCCTGGGCTTCCCTCCGCTTAGCTTCCTCCTCATTGGCCTTGGCAGCAGCCTCCCGGTGCTCAGCAGCCTCCTGGTAAAGCTGCCTCTCCGCAGTGAGGTCCTGAAGAACCTTCCTGACTTCGTTCATGTCCCCAAAATCAGACAGAACGAAGCCATGGTTGATTATGTTCTTGGAGAGGCGGCCAGCCTCAGTAGCAAGCTAAACAACAATGCAAGTGTAAGAAAGAATCTCCAAAAAAGAGTAAGGGGAAAAACAAAATTACAAGGCACTTACCACAGTGAGGGAGTGGCTGAGGTCCTGGACCTGGAAGATGGAGTTCAGGGAGGCACAAGTGGCGAACCGCTTAGGCGCGCACCGGGTAAGCTGAGACGCAAACTCGCCAGTCATCTCCGCGGTGAAGGGAGCCAAGGTGGGCCCCAGGAAGCGACGGAACCAGTCCGATATGGGGTCCAAGTTTAGGTCCCACGGATCCTGGTACTCCGGGTTGTTGATGGTTTCTTGCACCTCAATCCGCAGAACCCTCCTAAGGGCTTCCACCTCAGCAAACCCCCGGGAGTATTCATCCATGGCGTAGTTATGCTTAGCTATCCGGAGCTCCTGCCTCGCCTCGTCTCCAGGAACCGGAGTCAGCACAATGTTGGGAGGGGCAGTATGCTCTTCCATGGGAGAGACCCCACCATCAAGACCGTGGGCTGGAGTATCAGCCCTTCGAGGCCGCTTGGGCTCTTCCTGGGCAATCATTTTGCCCTTACGCTTGCGAATCAGTGCAATCTCTTGCTCTTCTTAACTTTTTTTAGCTTCCTCAGGAAGAGCCCGGAGCCCTCCTGCACCTTCTTCAACTTCCTCAGAAAAGCCCCATTGCTTTTCTTGACCTTCTCCCGGCAGCACCTCCTCGTCATCCACTAAATCAATAGTGTCGGGGGGAGCGCTAGAAGAAATCTTTAGAGCAGGGGCCATTGGGGAAGAGGTAAAGGCAGGAGGAGCCTCAGGAGTGTGAACCCCAGCGAGCTGATCCAAGATGGCGTCCATGGAGATACCTGCTACAACAAAAGAAAGCAAGTGTTAGAACATCCGTGGGAAACCACCAACACAAGATGTGACAAATAAGCTAGTCCAACCCTGACTCTCTAATTCGGCCCTAGCAAAGTTTCGAATTTTTATGCTGGCAGCTGTTGGAAATTATTTTACCAGGATCTTAGATCTACTCACAAGTATGTTGTTTAAACACCGTAAATATGAACTTTCTAAAACGATAAATTAAACACATATAAAGTTAAGAAAACCTTACATTGAGGCAGCGGAATTAATGTCTCCTTCCACTCAGATCTCTAACCCTTGTATCCTTTCTGTAGCAGAGTATAATCAAGATCTGAGCCCGAATGTCCTTCTTCTTCAAGTTTGATCCTTCACAGTCTTCCAATCTATGATTGAGTTACTGCTTGTTGTGTGTGGGCACTTACTCTTTCACTAGGGTCAAAAAAGATGAAGGAGAAAAGAGGAGAGAGGGTTTCGGCCAGGTATAGAAAGTGGGGAAGGCTCAGTTTTTCTGAAGAGAGAAATTTCTGTCAGATTACTAATGAAAAGCATTGTTTGAGACTGAGCCATCACTTTCTATTTATAGGCAACTACTAGGTTTAGGTTAGGATTTATTTGGCATTAAAATAATGAAAATATTAATTTGAAAAAGCACATTAAGTGGTCGGCCATGGTGTAGTAATGGGCCTCACTTAATTTTGCAATTTTATCAAATTTTATCTCTATTTTCTCAAAAACGCCAATTTTCCAATTCTAACCTTTTAAATGCCAAAACTAATTATTTAATAACTAAAATAGATTATTAAATAATATTGTCATTTAATTTAATTATTAATTAGACATAAAAAGTCCATTAATAAATAAATAAACCTAGAAACTCTTTTCTTTACAATTTCACCCCTGCTTAGTGAAAATTCATAAAATTAGACATAGTCTAACTTTAGAATTATAATTGATCAATCACGAATCAATTAATGAGTCTTACAAGCAGAATGTTCTCAACTAGAATGGGGACCATGGATCTATATGTTGAGCTTCCAATAAGTGAACCAAATTTACCAAGTAAATTCCTACTTATTAATTCTTCGTTGAATCCACTCTTAGAACTTAGAATTGCACTCTCAGACTTATATAGAGCATATTGTATGTTCCACGATATCAATATACTATCTCATTTAACCATTGTTATAATATTATTGTGAATTAAAGATCCTCTATATAGATGATCTACATCGAGATGGGATTTCTTTACCGTTCTCACCCCTCAATGTATTTTGCCCCTTAAAACACTTAGCTACCTGTAAATGGTGTTTAGTGATCTAATAATTAGTCAGTTAAACAAGAGCTCATCCATTTACTTCTATTTGCTAAGCTCGAAGGGAATCATCACTTGACTTCTATACACCAGTAGAAGCTATAGATTCCATATTTATGTTCAGCACTCCCACTCAATCATACTATCATGTTCCCAAAATATACGTATCACCCTGACCCGAAAGTAGGCTTAACTAATAAATCAAAGAACATGAGTAGCACTCCTGAGTTGAGCCCAAGCATATCAGGATTTAGATTCTTTTAATCTTAAGATCAACTACTGATATTGACTTGGAAAGATATGCATAACGGTAAGTTTGTAATATCGTAACTTAGTTGCAATATCGGTCCAGTCCAATGTATACTCCATACATTCGAAACTAGTATACTTTACTAATGTCCTGGAAAGAACATAACACTTACTCCAAGTGTAAGTACACATCATCGCTGATTATCACATTATTGTAAATCCAATAACACTGATGAAACAGGGACCAAAACTTTTGATTCATATGATCACAATCACATTCCACCGTGTTGACGATACTGTAATTGTGAATAAACATATGATCTGGATTTAACTGATTTTGTGTGTATGAATGTAATAAACATATTAAACATATTAAACCATTAGCATGTAAAATTCATGCAAACATCAATCACTTCAACTTTCTTATATTGATAACTAATCAGATTGTAAAGAGTTTTATTTAGGGCATAAAACCCAACAAACTCCCACTTGCACTAATATAAAACAAACTGCGCAAATAGGTCAATCTGATGTCTTGATCTTCAGATCAAGTGTAGTATATTTGAATCCACCCAAACTTCTGGAAACTAGTTCATAAATACACTTATGAAACATCCTTTACTATATTCTTTACTCATCAAGGGATACTGAAATCTTTACTGTTTTAAAAGTACATCTGAATAAACAGAAGACATATCTCTCATATTTTAAAATATGTAATTGGGATAATACAGTGTAGACTTTTCTTCAGTGATATAACTTTCTGGTATTTTCGAATAGACCAAGTTACAATTCTTCTCTGGTAGAGCGTGAATTATTATTCAATAATTCCTCCACCCCCAAAGTAAGCACCATCTCATAGAATTTCGAAATTAGATGGTGAGATACAAAGACAACTGATACACAGTTCCTTAATATCTAACATATAGATCACTTTCATAAATCCTTCTTGAATATCTTCTAATGTTCCCTATTTGATTACATCTCAGATAGCTCCCACTCAATAGCAGATGTCTGGTTAAATAATACTTTTAACCTCTGATTGTTTAAGGAGTTACCTAGTTGTGACTTTTGTATTAGTCTAAAACTTTAAGTTAAGACTAAGTCATCAACATAGCAGACTAGTATTTGAAGTGAAAAATACATGCCAGAGATAAAGTAATCAAAATTAAGATACCATCAATTTTATGAGGATTAAGAGTTCTATGTTCAAGTCGTTCGAATGGACTGAACTAGAGTTCTTTATCTTATTCTCATAATTCTGATAAGCTATACCTATCCATGTGAATGGTTAGATTTGCTTTTCAGTAGTGTTCTTAAGTACCTATCACACGTATCAACTTAATGAAGATGGGTATAGAACTTTACAATTCTCTCACTCAATTAAGGTAGAGTGAAACTTTAACATAGAACTTTCAAAGGTATCAAACTTTTACTTACAACAGTAAAAACGAAATGGAACATACAATCAAGATCAAGAATTTATATTGACAATAGCTGACTCATTATATTACTTCCATGTTTAAACAAGATATGTGTTTCATAGGGAATTGTGGAATGGACTCCACCCCTAAGAATATACATATAGGGTACTATGGATAACCTCCACCCCTAAGTATATACATCTAGGGTACTATGGATAACCTCCACCCCTAAGTATATAGAGATTATGATCCACCCCTAAAGGTTGTAAAGATCATGATTCTCTTAGTGTGATAGAGTTTATGTGGAGTTGAATACTATCCAGAGTTCATTAGATATAAAAGATCGTTGAACTGCATAGTTTTCTTAACTTTTCTCCACCCCTATCAGATCATAAGATCCTTTTATTAAACAAATTCTTAATAATTGTATGAGAATTAACAATTATTGATAAACATAGAAATAATTTCTAGTGTTTATATAATAGAACTCTATGAAGAGTTGTAAATATTATAGAATTTGCATCAATAATAAAAACACTTACACATACAAACATACAAATATAATGTGGTAATAATTGATGAAGATAAATTAAATGAAGCTCAATCTCATAATTTGCAATGGTGATTTCGAAAATAAAACTTTATTAATAAAAAAATATATTGCAACAATATGAGAGAAACAGGGATAAATATCCCTGACTAAAATTTGAAATCCAAATTGTCTTTAAACTAAAACAATTAATTCAAAAAATTGAAGAGCTTCATCTTCATCTGGACGATTTCACCCTTGGTCCAGCTTTCTGATCCAACTCAATTGAGTTCAAGTAGCTTGGCCTATAAGAAGAAGAGAACAAATAAACAAAGTTTAGTCCAGAATCATAAATCCAATTGGATAATAATTCACTAAAACTCTTAAAGTTTATAAATGAAAATACCTTGTTTCTTTGCAAGAAGTTTAGGACAGTGGGATTTCCAATGACCTTTCTCATTGCAGTAGAAACACTTTCCTTTAAGTGTAGCATCAACAGAAGGAATAGCCTTTTTATTCTTCATGGCTTTTGTTCGCTTCTTGGTGTTCTTCCACTTCTTCTTCGATTTGGGCTTCGAAGCAAAGGCAACATTTGCTTCAGGTTTTATCGTCCCATTACCATTACCAGGATTATGAGGTTTACTCCCTTTCTTCTTGGGTCCTCCAATCAAATTTTCATAAGTTCGAAGGTCATTGACTAATTCATGAAAGTCAATTTCCTTCTTATTCATGACATAATTTGATGTATATGGTAGAAATGCAAGAGTCAGGCTATTCAAGATAAGACTAACTTGAGTAGCACTGTCCATTTCAGCACCATGATCCTGGGCTTCTTGGAAATAACTGGACATGAGGAGAACATGGTCACGCACGTTTTGATGAGGTTCCATCCGTGCATTAATGTACTTCTTAGTCGCGTCAAAGCGTGACTGAAGTGATGCCTTACCGAATAGCTCATTTAACTTCGTCATAACTTCAACAGAAATTTCTCTCGGTTTTAGAAAACCGAGTTTTGAGGGTGTCAACCATGCTAGAAAGCATAAAGTATAGAGCTTTGTCATTTGCTTTCTGCCAACGCTCATACTTTTCTTTCACAGCTTTGGATGCATTATCCCCAGGCACTTCAGGTGACGGCTCAGTTAAAACAAACAAGGCACTTTCTCCTACGAGAGCAATATTAATGTTCTCATTCCATTTATTAAAGTTAGATCCATTCAGCTTATTTTCAGTCAACAGTGATAACATGGGATTCATTTTGATAAAACAGGATACTACAAAATAATAGAAATCAACAAATAGAAATTAAATAATGGTTTAACACACAAAATCAATTCAGAAATTATAAGCACATAGCAAGTAGGAATGATATGAGAAAATACTTAAAAAATTCAATCCTAAATAATTTCTAAGGTTTTCAACAAACTGATATCAGTGTCCCGTTTAGGCGAGAGTCAAAGCTACCATCCATTGAATAGAGTTGTCAGCTCATCTAAATTGTTAAACATTCTAGCAACCTTTTATTCGATCAAGATTGGAATCCAGCGTTGTCCCGTTTAGGCGAGAGTCAAGGCTATTCTATCTCATGAGCTTCTACCATTGTTTCGCAATTTGCAAGTCAAATATGGTCGCCACCATTAGGGTGATCTATACCATTTAAACACTTACAAACCATTTATCATGCGAGATTAAACGGTGCGAAATTGCTAATGAACGTTCCTCCATTAGGGAGGATTACTCACTAAAACAAACGCGGTGTAAAACCCACAATGGAGATCGAATATCTTAATAATAATAAAGCTCATTATTTAAAATGTATTTTCTTTATTATTCTAATAAATAAATCTCATTAAATTCTAAATTAAGAATTAAAATTCAAAAATAAGAATTTAATATAATATTTATAAAATTATACTTAGATGGTGATTGAAATAAAATTAATTATTTCCATCTTAGTAATAATCTTAAATATAAATATTAAGGAAATTAATTTAAGTTGAATTAAATAAATAATTAGCAACTTAAAAATTTCCTTTGAGAATATATTTATTGGGTTCAAAAATTTAAAGTATATAAAAATACAATTTTCGAAAATAATAAAAATAGAAAAGCAATACTTCAAGCAAAAATATCACCTATCTAGATATTCTTTTGACTAGTTAATTCAATTTCTAATAATATATATATATATTTTAAATTCATTTATTTTAAATTAATCAATTAAATGAAAAAAAAAATCATTGATTGTAGTTGGTCCAAGAATTAATTAAAATAAATAATTAATTTACAACTCAATCTATTTTTCAAAATAAAAAATTCGAAAAATATTGCATAAATAAAATGCAAATTTCGAAATTGATTAATAAAATAAAAAAAATATATATTTTGAAAATTATTAAAATTTAAGTTGAAAAATTAAATTTCAACCTAAAAATAATTTTTTATTTAATTAAGTGTCATAAAAAATCAATAAATATTTAAGTATCATGATGAAAATCAACTTAGATATTTAGATTCTTCAAGTTAATTAAATGTATTAAATTCAAGAAATAATAATTAAGTGTAGAGAAGGCTTAATTATTTATTTCTAGTTTAATACTAAGAAAAATATACTTAATAAAATTGTACCAAAATTAATTATTTAAATAATTAATTTCACAAAGTATAATATTTTCCTATTTAAATATTAGAAATAATAAGTAGTCTAGAAATTACTATCTAGAAAATATCTTATTTGACTAAGTATCTTCTCAAAAAAAATTTGAAAAATATCTAATTTAAGTTATATAGAAAAAATCTAAAACTTAAATAATTTCAAATTTAGATTTAATTAAATATCAAAAATTAAGTTGTAACCACTTAATTTGAAGATATCTTTTTAAAGTTAATATTTGAAAAGATATTAACCAAAAAATATCTAAAATATTCCATTTTAAGTTAATATTTGAAAAGATATTAACTTAAAAAATATCTTAAGAATCTTTAATAACTAATGCCTAGGATTCCTCAACTTGATTTAAAATTTAAATCAAATATTCAAATTTAAGTTAGATAAGAAAAATCAGTTGTTACAACTAATTTATAACTTAAATAGGAATATTTAATTAAATAAGCTCCAGAAAGAATCTAGTTAGTTAAAATTCTATATTTAATTAAATACAAGAAAAATACAACTAGTTTGTCTAGAAATAATATCTAAACTAAAAGTGTTTTTCTTAAAATTAACTTTAAAATATTAAAATGAAAATAAATTTCATATATTTTAAAAGTTAATTATGTTGCTAATTCAATTTTATTAGGTCAAACTAATATAATTAACCTAGTACAGTTATTCAAATCAGGCAAATGGGCCTTCACAATTGGGGTAGTTCATGTGAGGGGGTGTTGGGTTCAGTATGTCGTACTCACTTCTATGGCTCCCAACTCTCACACAAGACCCAAAAGAGAGGAATTTAACCTTAAAATAAATAACTGTTATTAATTGAATAGGTCCAATAACTAAATGGACCTAAATAAAATCTATCATGGTGTGACATTTTATTTAGCAACAACCTATATGCATCTATATAATAAAATAAACATATAGGCTCACACAGGCACACTTTGGATGGATCCTATCATGTTGCTAGGTCATACACAGATGAAAAAAGATTGTAAAATTTACCTGTTACAAATTATTAACTTGACCAAGGGAGCCATCAGATCATTAGATCTGGCAAAAAGTAACCATGGCTATTTGCAATTAAGTAATAATAGGTTTTAAAAAACTTACATACAAGCTAAAACCACATACTCCTGCAACAAGGTTAGCTGGATAGTTGGAAGTAGGATTTATTTAATTTTAAATAAATAATTTCCAAAAATAAATAATTAAATAAATAAATAAATAAAATTTAATTTTCGAAAAATAAAATTTTTAAAAAAATATTTTTAATTTCGAAAATAAAATAAATAAAATTTAAATTTCGAAATTATTTTTAAAAAAAATATTTAAAATTAAACCTACTATTTTGAAAAATTAGGTTTCAACCAACCTAAATATCATTTCAAAAATTTGCTAACTACTTTTAAAAATTAAATGTTATTTTAAAAATAAAACTTAAATAAAAATTAGAAAAGATAAATGAAATACCTTATCAGATTTTAAATTTAATTTAAATAAATAAAATAACAAAATTTAAAAGTTAGCAAAATATCTTACATCTATTTAAAATTACATGATTATAAATATCTTATTTTAAATTCAAATAAGGTCAAAATATCTTAAAAAAGATTTAATTTAAAAAAATATATATAAAATCTGACCTTAAATTTAAAAATAAGATAAGATATAATCAAATTTAAAAATAAGATAGATTTTTAAGCAAGAAGATAGATACTAATTCTATTCAAATTCAAATTACACTAATATCTTGAATTAAATTTAAAAAATATTAAATTAATTCAAAATGATAATTAGAATTGAATTAGGAATAGAAAAAGTATATATACAAAACTGTACAAAAAATCGAAAGTTAATTCCATGAAAAAACATGAAAAATCGAAGAAAAACGAAAAAATTGTGAACTGTACGGACAGTTTTGCGATCGCAGGAAAATTTCAGCACAGCCCCGATTTTTTTCAAATCTTCAAAAATTCATAACTAATTCAAATAAAATCGAAATTGAGTTCTGTAAAAAGCTAACTTGCTTAATTTTTTGAATACTATCCAATAAAAATAATTCCAGAAACAGAATCGCAATTATTTTTCACAAAAATTTATAAACATCAATCAATCATCAAATAACACTCAATACAACATGATACCATCCAAAAACAAACAAACAATCGTTTTAAAGTCCAAATTTCATGTAAGTAAATCAATTACCATGGCTCTAAAGCCAGTTGTTGGAAATTAATTTACCAGGATCTTAGATCTACTCACAAGTATGTTGTTTAAACACCCTAAATATGAACTTTCTAAAACGATAAATTAAACACATATAAAGTTAAGAAAACCTTACATTGATGCAGCGGAATTAATGTCTCCTTCCACTCAGATCTCTAACCCTTGTATCCTTTCTGTAGCAGAGTATAATCAAGATCTGAGCCCGAATGTCCTTCTTCTTCAAGTTTGATCCTTCACAGTCTTCCAATCTATGATTGAGTTACGGCTTGCTGTGTGTGGGCACTTACTCTTTCACTAGGGTCGAAAAAGATGAAGGAGAAAAGAGGTGTAAAGCCCGCTTAGTTAATTTGGAAATTATCAGTTAATTATGATTAATTATGAAATTATTTATAGCTATTTAAATAATTTATGATACTGTTATTTATGGAATTCAGAAATGCATGGTTATGTTATTCAGTAGTTTTCATATTTTGCATTTCCGGTGCCCGGTATTTTGGAACTCGGCGTTTGGCTCAGTAGAAATCACAACTTAGCATGTTATTAGTTTGGGATGGGTTTTAGACATTGGGAATGTCGGGATTGGCCGGGAATTTAGAATTTCCCAAAAATACCCCTGTAGTAAGATTTATGTGGTTTTATGGTGGAAGGGCAAAATGGTCTTTTTGCCCTATTAGTGTTTTGTCTTTTAGTGACTTTTTATTTGAAAATTAAAAGTTATTTTATTTAAAACTTGGCTGAAATGAATAATGCATGTTAGTTTATTTCATTTTCCCTTTTTATCAAAAAATCACAAACTTAGAAAATAGGAAAAACCTCTCTCTTTTCCTTCTCATTTTCGGCTGGGTGCTTCAAAGGCTGGGTTTTTCATCAAAATTCAAGCTAGATTCATCAAAACTTTGGAACTCTTGTTTGTGGTAGGTGTTTCTTAATTTTCCTCCTTTATTTTCTTGAAGAAAATGGTGAAAAGTTGAGTAAATGCATGCTTTTTGTGGCTGTTGTTATTGCTGTGTTTGATTGTTGATTTCTGAGGTTTAAATCATGTTTAATTGATGTTAATTGAGCTGTTTTGAAGCATGTTAGTTAGGTTGTTTAAAGCTTTGAGTTTTCTTTGCAAAAATGTGATTTTTGGAAGAAAATGTTGTGAATCTGTTTCTGAGTTATTGTTGTTGTTGTTAATTGTTTTCAGAGGCTTAGATAAGCTTGATTAAGTAGAATTAAGCTAGTGAAATGCATGATTAGGTGGTTTTGCTCAAGTTTGAGTTTAGAACTCAAAGCTTGAGCTCCAATGGCATTTTTCGGGTTTGAGGTTTCTGGGTTGTTTTGAGGCCTTAGAAATGTTCTAGGGAAGGTGTAGAACAGGTCTGGAAAGTTTGAGGTGAATTGGGGTTGATTTGAGCAAGATATGAATATTTGATGTTGCTGCCTGCGAGGAACCGGAATTCCGGTTGTGCATCCGGAATTCCGGATGAGGGTCCTGAATTTCCCAGAACCGGAATTCCGGTTGGGCAACCGGTCTACCGGTTGGGGAATTTTCAGAACCCGTGTTTTTCCTCGTTTTTATGTTTTAAGGGGTATTGCCATGCTTTTTATCGATAGGGAAACTTTTAGTTCCTAGTTTAAGTCCCCGGGAAGTGATTTAGCGTGTCACTTATAGCGTTGTGATTTTTATGGTTTAGGAGCCGATGTCCGCCGCTCGGCTTCGGTCCGGTCGGGTTGATGGCACACCTGAATTCGGAATCCAGGTAAGATTAGTATAACAGTATGCATATGTAGATTACATGTTTAGCGTGCATGTAGGAAGCCTGTTAGATTACATTAGATATGTATGTTGGCTTCGAACCATCCAACCCTGTCACGTCGGTACAGGCTGGAGTATGACCAGCAGCCGGAGTATGACCGGTTTGACCGATCAGGCTGACACTTGGTTGGTGGTTCCGTACTATTGACGTATCCCGTCGGTACAGGCTGGAGTATGACCAGCAACCGGAGTATGACCGGTTCGACCGATCAGGAGGATATAGTAACACGTCGGTACAGGCTGGAGTATGACCAGCAGCCGGAGTATGACCGGTTCGACCGATCAGGTTGTTACGTGTCAATAGTACCGTCCCTATGAACGTTCAGAACTCAGTACCATGTTGGACATGGCAGTAGTGGCTCAGTACCGTGTTGGACACGGCAGTAGCGGGACTCAGTATCGTGTTGGACACGGCAGTTAGTATTATGTATGAGTATTATTATGCTTTTCTTACTGAGTCTGTCGACTCACAGTTCTACGTTTATGTGTAGGTAAAGGCAAGGCTAAAGCTGATGGACCGTGAGTGAGCTTATGAGATTGTACATGTCGGGGCGGTTAGGCCTGGAGCGTACGATCATCGGGACAGCGAGGCTGATTTTTGTAACTGGTCGTTAGACGACTTTTAATTTTATGTAACAGTTAAACAGTTAAATCTTTTGTAAATGGTTTTAGAATCGGGATCCCGAGTATTTTGTAATATTGTTTTATAAGTTTAATTAAAAAGCAAAATTTTAATTAATCACGTTTTTCCATAAACCTCGTTGATTAGCAACCAGCTGCACAGTACGTTTAAAAATCACGTAATACGCCTAAGGTAGTTAGGGTGTTACAATTTGGTATCAGAGCCGCTGAGTTGTCTTAGAAGATCGTCACGACATGTACAATCATCATCAGCAGTTAGCTCGTTTCACGGTTCAGTAAGCCTTTATTGCTTTAGTAGTTTATTTTATTCAGTTATGAAAAAGAAAAGCCTGTTAGGAAGCATGTTAGTAGCCTGATAGTAGAATAGGCGCATGTTTCGTTTTTAATTTCCAAATTAAGCGGCATTAGTAAAGCTCTCGATGATCGTGACCTGAAGTGCCAACTCGGGATTTCGAGGCGGTTCAGACTAGATGGACGCCAGACGAAATATTAGGAGTCAGGGCATCTCAGTCGGGTCAGATCAAGGTCGAGGAGCTCAGTTCCCCTCAAGTGTTTTGGGCCGAGGTAGAGGTCCCAGGGGCAGGGTTTGCGGTTGGAGGATGTTAACTCGCCGCAGGCTGCCCAAGTCAATCAGGAAGCCCAGAATTGGGAAGTTACGGTTTGCGGAAATGCAAACCCGGATAGAAGAGCAAGATCTCGAGATTCAGAGGTTGAGACAGCAGGGTGCTCTTGCAGTTCCAGTGCCCGTAGTTCCAGTGGCACCTGCCCCTGCTGCCCAGGCCGAGATAGTGGTGGCGGCCAATAGATTGGAACCTTTGTACGAACGGTTCCGGAAGCAGGCACCTCCGGTTTTCCTGGGAGGTCCGGATGTAGTGAAAGCCGAGCAATGGCTGACGGTGATCACCAAGATTCTGAATTTTATGGGTGTCACCGGGAACGTCAGAGTGGTGAGTGCCACTTTTCAGTTTTAAGAAGACGCTCTGGTCTGGTGGGACATGGTGTCTCAGATCCATGACGTCATCTCTATGACCTGGGAAAGGTTTTAGGAACTCTTCAGCGTTAAATGTTATAACGAGGCGGTCAGAAGCGCCATGAGGAAAGAGTTCGCCCACCTGACCCAGCGAGAGAATATGAGCATGACGGAATATATTACTCAGTTCAGCTGGTTGGCGAGGTTGGCCTCGGGATTTTTGCCAACCGATTTCAGTAAGAAAGAAAATATCTCGATGGACTTAATGTGAAGATCAAGTATGACCTTATGATCACTACCGACGATAAGACCATCTAAGCTGAGATGGCGAAGAAAGCATGGTGAGCTGAGGGCGCAGCTAGATGTATGTGGAATCAGTTAGGACTCCGGAATGTGGCGGGGCTCCTACCCCTTCTGCGTCAGGTTTCAGCAGGGGAGGTAGTGGTTCGGCCATGGACTGGAGGAGGAATCATCCACTGCATCCAGTGGCTCGAGGCAGAACAAGAGGTTCCGGGGGAACCAGAATCAAGACGATCGTCAGGGTAGTGTTAAGACCCGTTATTCCTACTGGAGTGTCTTATTAGTAAGAGGCATTCTCCGGGTGAGTGCTTGGGTCAAGGTTGTTTTTGTGTGGCTGCTAGAATCTCTAGTAAATTGGGTAGACCCTATGATAGATATGAATCAGGGTTTGGAACCCTGTTACCTGGCGGAGAATTGGTTATCTCCAATAGGTGGATTAGATCTATGCCGATCAGGATAGATGGGAGAGAGTTAAGCGCTGATCTGATAGAGATGAGTTTAGTCGAATTCGATATTATTTTAGGAATGGATTTCCTATCTAATTATTCGACGAGCATTGACTATAAAAGGAAGATGGTGGTCTTCCAACCGGAAAGTGAAGAACCGTTTGTATTTGTTGGTTCGCTTCAGGGATCTCGAATCCCAGTGATCTCGGCTATGTCAGCGAGAGAATTGTTGCACGGCGGTTGCTTAGGGTTTCTGGCCGTGGTGGTGGACACCACTCGGCCAGATACCATTCGGCCCAGTGTGTCACCCTGGGGAGCCCCGGTTTTATTCGTTAAGAAGAAGGATGGAACTATGAGGATGTGCATTGACTACAGGGAATTGAACAAGCTGACGGTGAAGAATAAATATCCATTACCTAGGGTCGATGACTTGTTCGATCAGCTTCAAGGGAAGACGGTCTTTACTAAGATTGATCTCCATTCGGGTTATCATCAGTTGAGAATCCGAGAGGAGGACATTCCGAAGACGGCTTTCCGCACTAGGTACGGACATTACGAGTTTCTGGTTATGTCATTCGGACTAACCAATGCTCCTGCAGCATTCATGGACCTGATGAATAGAGTATCCAAGGATTTCCTCGATATCTGTGTGATTGTGTTTATCGACGACATCCTCGTGTACTCTCAATCAGAAGAGGAGCATGAGTTACATCTTCAGATGGTACTGCAACGGCTTTGAGAACATAAGCTTTATGCCAAGTTCAAGAAATGTGAGTTCTGGCTATCTCAGGTGTCCTTCCTAGGGCACATTGTGAGCAAGGATGGGATCAAGGTGGATCCCGGGAAGATTGAATCCGTCAGGGATTGGCCGAGACCGAAGACAGTGACAGAGATCAGAAGCTTCTTGGGTTTAGCCGGGTACTACCGTAGGTTCGTGGAAGGGTTCTCCAAAATTTCAATGCCCCTAACCGAGCTTACAAAGAAGAATCAGCGGTTTATCTGGTCAGATAAATGCGAAGCTAGTTTTCAGGAGCTAAAACAGAGGTTGATTACCGCTCCAGTGCTAGCTTTGCCTTCGGACAAGGAAAAGTTCGTAGTCTACTGTGACGCATCCAAACAGGGTTTGGGGTGTGTGTTGATGCAAGTCGATCGGGTCATCGCTTATGCCTCCCGTCAGTTAAAGGATTATGAACAGCGATACCCGACTCATGATTTAGAATTGGCCGCAGTGGTTTTTGCACTGAAGATTTGGCGGCATTACCTGTATGGGGAGAAGTGTGAGATCTATACCGACCATAAAAGTCTCAAGTATTTCTTTACTCAGAAAGATTTGAATATGAGACAAAGGCGCTGGTTGGAATTAGTGAAGGATTACGATTGTGAGATCCTCTATCATCCCGGAAAAGCCAATGTAGTGGCAGATGCCCTGAGCAGAAAGGGTCCCGAGCAAGTAGCTAGTATGATTCAGATCTCACCTCAGCTAGCAGAGGATATGGTTAGATCCAGCATTGAGTTTGTGGTGGGTCAGCTTCCCAACTTAACGCTGCAATCTGATCTGTTGGAAAGAATAAAAGTCACTCAGATGACAGATCCGGAGTTAGTTAAAATCCGAGATGAGATGTTGGCTGGTCAAGCCAAGGACTTTTCAGTGTCAGATAGTGGGATGCTTTTGTATAAAGCCAGGGTTTGTGTTCCGAACAGCGTGGAACTTAGAAACGAGATCTTTGAGGAGGCTCATTCTACCCCATATTCTCTGCATCCCGGCACCACTAAGATGTACCAAGATTTGAAACCGTACTTCTGGTGGAGCGGTATGAAGAAGAATTTGGTAGAATTTGTATCGAGATGCCTCACTTGTCAGCAGATTAAGGCTGAACATCAGAGACCAGCAGGGTTGTTGCAGCCTCTAACCCTACCAGAATGGAAATGGGAGGATATTACGATGGATTTTGTGGTCGGGTTACCTAGGACCACGGGTTTATTTGATTCCATCTGGGTAGTGGTGGATCGATTTACGAAATCTGCTCATTTTCTGCCGGTTAGAACAACACTTTCAGTGGATCAGTTGGCCGAGTTATATGTCAGAGAGATAGTGAGACTTCACGGGGTACCGAAGTCTATAGTTTCGGACAGGGATCCGAAGTTCACCTCCAAATTTTGGCAAAGTTTGCAACGGGCAATGGGTACAAAGCTGAAATTTAGTACAGCATTCCATCCTCAGACAGATGGTCAGTCCGAAAGGACGATTCAGATATTGGAGGACATGTTGAGAGCCTGTGTTATGGACTTTGAAGGCTCATGGAATAAGTATCTACCATTAATAGAATTTTCTTACAACAACAGTTATCAGAGTACGATAGGGATGGCTCCCTATAAACTGTTGTACGGTTGGAAGGGTAGATCCCCTATCCACTGGAATGAGACAGGGGAGAGGAAATACCTAGGTCCAGAGTCAGTTCAGCGGACCAATGAGGCGATTAAGAAGATAAAAGCTAGAATGCTTGCCTCACAGAGCAGACAGAAGAGTTACGCAGATCCGAAACGCAGAGATGTTGAGTTCCAAGTAGGGGAACATGTGTTCTTACGGGTATCTCCGATGAAGGGGGATCAAACGTTTCGGGAAAAGAGGCAAGTTATGCCCTAGATTTACAGGACCTTTCGAGATTCTCGAGAAAATAGGTCAAGTGGCATATCGGTTAGCATTGCCTCCAGCCTTATCAGCAGTTCACAACGTATTCCATGTCTCGATGTTGAGAAAATACGTTTCAGACCACTCTCATATACTCAGTTATGAGAGCCTTCAGCTACAGCCAGATATGACTTATGAGGAACAGCCAGTGCAGATCCTGGATAGAAAGGATAAAGTCCTTCGGAATAAGACCATAGCATTGGTCAAAGTTCTCTGGAGAAACAGCAAGGTGGAGGAAGCCACCTGGGAGCTAGAGACAGATATGAGAGCTCAATATCCAGAGTTATTCAGGTTAGATTTCGGGTACGAAATCCTTTTAAGGGGGGGATAGTTGTAAAGCCCGCTTAGTTAATTTGGAAATTATCAGTTAATTATGATTAATTATGAAATTATTTATAGCTATTTAAATGATTTATTATACTGTTATTTATGGAATTCAGAAATGCATGGTTATGTTATTCAGTAGTTTTCATATTTTGCATTTTCGGTGCCCGGTATTTTGGAACTCGGCGTTTGGCTCAGTAGAAATCACAACTTAGCATGTTATTAGTTTGGGACGGGTTTTAGACATTGGGAATGTCGGGATTGGCCGGGAATTTAGAATTTCCCAAAAATACCCCTGTAGTATGATTTATGTGGTTTTATGGTGGAAGGGCAAAATGGTCTTTTTGCCCTATTAGTGTTTTGTCTTTTAGTGACTTTTTATTTGAAAATTAAAAGTTATTTTATTTAAAACTTGGCTGAAATGAATAATGCATGTTAGTTTATTTCATTTTCCCTTTTTATCAAAAAAATCACAACTTAGAAAATAGGAAAAACCTCTGTCTTTTCCTTCTCATTTTCGGCTGGGTGCATGTGGTTCAAAGGCTGGGTTTTTCATCAAAATTCAAGCTAGATTCATCAAAACTTTGGAACTCTTGTTTGTGGTAGGTGTTTCTTAATTTTCCTCCTTTATTTTCTTGAAGAAAATGGTGAAAAGTTGAGTAAATGCATGCTTTTTGTGGCTGTTGTTATTGCTGTGTTTGATTGTTGATTTCCAAGGAATAAATCATGTTTAATTGATGTTAATTGAGCTGTTTTGAAGCATGTTAGTTAGGTTGTTTAAAGCTTTGATTTTTCTTTGCAAAAATGTGATTTTTGGAAGAAAATGTAGTGAATCTGTTTCTGAGTTATTGTTGTTGTTGTTAATTGTTTTCAGAGGCTTAGATAAGCTTGATTAAGTAGAATTAAGCTAGTGAAATGCATGATTAGGTGGTTTTGCTCAAGTTTGAGTTTAGAACTCAAAGCTTGAGCTCCAATGGCATTTTTCGGGTTTGAGGTTTCTGGGTTATTTTGAGGCCTTAGAAATGTTCTAGGGAAGGTATAGAACAGGTCTGGAAAGTTTGAGGTGAATTGGGGTTGATTTGAGCAAGATATGAATATTTGATGTTGCTGCCTGCGAGGAACCGGAATTCCGGTTGTGCATCCGGAATTCCGGATGAGGGTCCTGAATTTCCCAGAACCGGAATTCCGGTTGGGCAACCGGTCTACCGGTTGGGGAATTTTCAGAACCCGTGTTTTTCCTCGTTTTTATGTTTTAAGGGGTATTGCCATGCTTTTTATCGATAGGGAAACTTTTAGTTCCTAGTTTAAGTCCCCGGGAAGTGATTTAGCGTGTCACTTATAGCGTTGTGATTTTTATGGTTTAGGAGCTAGTAATCCGCCGCTCAGCTTCAGTTCCAGTCAGGTTGACCGGCACACCTGAATTCGGAATCCAGGTAAGATTAGTATAACAGTATGCATATGTAGATTACATGTTTAGCGTGCATGTAGGAAGCCTGTTAGATTACATTAGATATGTATGTTGGCTTCGAACCATCCAACCCTGTCACGTCGGTACAGGCTGGAGTATGACCATGACGGAGTATGACCGGTTCGACCGATCAGGCTGACACTTGGTTGGTGGTTCCGTACTATTGACGTATCCCGTCGGTACAGCTGGAGTATGACCAATGCCGGAGTATGACCGGTTCAACCGTCAGGAGGATATAGTAACACGTCGGTACAGCCGGAGTATGACCACAGCCGGAGTATGACCGGTTCGACCGTCAGTTGTTACGTGTCAATAGTACCGTCCCTATGAACGTTCAGAACTCAGTACCATGTTGGACATGGCAGTAGTGGCTCAGTACCGTGTTGGACACGGCAGTAGCGGGACTCAGTATCGTGTTGGACACGGCAGTTAGTATTATGTATGAGTATTATTATGCTTTTCTTACTGAGTCTGTCGACTCACAGTTCTACGTTTATGTGTAGGTAAAGGCAAGGCTAAAGCTGATGGACCGTGAGCGAGCTTATGAGATTGTACATGTCGGGGCGGTTAGGCCTGGAGCGTACGATCATCGGGACAGCGAGGCTGATTTTTGTAACTGGTCGTTAGACGACTTTTAATTTTATGTAACAGTTAAACAGTTAAATCTTTTGTAAATGGTTTTATAATCGGGATCCCGAGTCTTTTGTAATATTGTTTTATAAGTTTAATTAAAAAGCAAAATTTTAATTAATCACGTTTTTCCATAAACCTCGTTGATTAGCAACGAGCTGCACAGTACGTTTAAAAATCACGTAATAGGCCTAAGTTAGTTAGGGTGTTACAAGAGGAGAGAGGGTTTCGGCCAGTATAGAAAGTGGGGAAGGCTCAGTTTTTCTGAAGAGAGAAATTTCTGTCAGATTACTAATGAAAAGCATTGTTTGAGACTGAGCCATCACTTTCTATTTATAGGAAACTACTAGGTTTAGGTTAGGATTTATTTGGCATTAAAATAATGAAAATATTAATTTGAAAAAGCACATTAAGTGGCCGGCCATGGTGTAGTAATGGGCCTCACTTAATTTTGCAATTTTATCAAATTTTATCTCTATTTTCTCAAAAACGCCAATTTTCCAATTCTAATCTTTTAAATGCCAAAACTAATTATTTAATAACTAAAATAGATTATTAAATAATATTTTCATTTAATTTAATTATTAATTAGACATAAAAAGTCCATTCATAAATAAATAAACCTAGAAACTCTTTTCTTTACAATTTCACCCCTGCTTAGTGAAAATTCATAAAATTAGACATAGTCTAACTTTAGAATTATAATTGATCAATCACGAATCAATTAATGAGTCTTACAAGCAGAATGTTCTCAACTAGAATGGGGACCATGGATCTATATGCTGAGCTTCCAATAAGTGAACCAAATTTACCAAGTAAATTCCTACTTATTAATTCTTCGTTGAATCCACTCTTAGAACTTAGAATTGCACTCTCAGACTTATATAGAGCATATTGTATGTTCCACGATATCAATATACTATCTCATTTAACCATTGTTATAATCTTATTGTGATTTAAAGATCCTCTATATAGATGATCTACATCGAGATGGGATTTCTTTACCGTTCTCACCCCTCAATGTATTTTGCCCCTTAAAACACTTAGCTACCTGTAAATGGTGTTTAGTGATCTAATTTAGTCAGTTAAACAAGAGCTCATCCATTTACTTCTATTTGCTAAGCTCGAAGGGAATCATCACTTGACTTCTATACACCAGTAGAAGCTATAGATTCCATATTTATGTTCAGCACTCCCACTCAATCATACTATCATGTTCCCAAAATATACGTATCACCCTGACCCGAAAGTAGGCTTAACTAATAAATCAAAGAACATGAATAGCACTCCTGAGTTGAGCCCAAGCCTATCAGGATTTAGATTCTTTTAATCTTAAGATCAACTACTGATATTGACTTGGAAAGATATGTATAACGGTAAGTTTGTAATATCTTAACTTAGTTACAATATCGGTCCAGTCCAATGTATACTCCATACATTCGAAACTAGTATACTTTACTAATGTCCTGGAAAGAACATAACACTTACTCCAAGTGTAAGTACACATCATCGCTGATTATCACATTAGTGTAAATCCAATAACACTGATGAAACAGGGACCAAAACTTTTGATTCATATGATCACAATCACATTCCACTGTGTTGACGATACTGTAATTGTGAATAAACATATGATCTGGATTTAACTGATTTTGTGTGTATGAATGTAATAAACATATTAAACATATTAAACCATTAGCATGTAAAATTCATGCAAACATCAATCACTTCAAATTTCTTATATTGATAACTAATCAGATTGTAAAGAGTTTTATTTAGGGCATAAAACCCAACAGGCAGCATCATCTCCGAGATAGTTGTCCGAAGGCCGGAACCAGCTGGACGTAATGTAAGCTGAAAGACCTAAGGGAACAGGCTCCGGAGGACCAGAACCCATCCGGGACCAACCTAGGAAATCTCCTAAGTTTGAAAAATAAAATTCCTTCAAATGATCTCCCCACCGGGTTGAGGGCATCCTAAACCTATACAGACGCTCATCGAACCCTACAAGCCTAAGACTGGCATACTCGCCAACGGAAGGAACATAATGAACTACCAAAGGAGACTTACCACCGGCGCCGGAAGTGCTGGCACCAGGAGCCCCAGTGTTTGGCTCTGGAACCAAAGGTTGTGGCCTGGGAGCCCTTCTCTCCGTTGAATCCCCAATGTGAAGGGGCTTCCCGGCAATCGCCTGACTCCTTCTCTCCACCGGGCTCCCCATGCGGAGCGTCCTCCCGGAAGCCGCCTGGGCCTTAGAGTACGCCTTCTCCTGGGCCTTCCGGTAGAGATACTCCTGGTATTTCTTCTCTGCCGTGGCAATGATCTCGTCCCGGAAGGTCTTCTCCGCGACCGGTGCCCTCACATTGGGACAGATGACCCGGGAAAGGTTAGAGTCCTCCACAGATTGATGCGGAAGGATGAGTGTTGCCTTTCTGCAGTTCTCCGTAGTGACCAGACCCCGACGTCAAGATCGGCCCGGTCGTAAGAGGCAAAGGCCTGGGCTCTCCGAAGAAAGGCCTGAGTAGGTGCAGTCCGTTCATATAGAGGAATCCTCACCCACTCAGTAAGGAGCTCCGGATGGTCCACTGCCCTGAATCCGGAGGAGAAGAAAAAGCGATGGCGATACTCCTTAACGTGAGTCTGCCTGTTATACAGGACCACCCCTTTGTTAGCAGGGTGGGCCCGGAACCCATAAAAACTGTCCTTAAGTTTGTCCCCCTTCTTGGGGACGGAAACAAGTTCATAAAAATACAAATTTCCGCCGGGCGAGGAGATCCCCATCCCCGGGCGGCATAAAAAATAAATAAGCCTGAGAGCAGGCGGTATGCTTGGGGAATAAGTTGGTATGGCGCAAGGCCGACAAAAACTAGAAAATTAACAAAGTAATCCTGAAGAGGAAGCATGGCCCCAGCCATCAGGTGCGTTTGGCTCCAGGCCCCGAAGCCGCCGTAGTTGTGGTTGGGCGTCTCTGCGTCGCGAGGTGGCCGATGGTAGGTCCCTGAGGTGGAAGGCTTGATTCCAGTAACCTCCACAATGTTCTCCAATTGGTGGGGACAGGTCAAGGTGGAATAAAGCTCAGCCGCTTCCCATCCGGTCGCCCGGGACTTATACCCCTCCTAGGCAACGGGTCCCAGGGAGACCTCTTCAAGGGTAGCCATGCGCTTACCACTTTTCTTTGATGACTTTGAGCCAGAAGCAGACATTTTTCTGAAAAAAGAGTAAGATTCCAGCAGTTAGGCCCCATACCAAACCCTAAAATAAGAAAAAGGGAATGGGGGTCCCCTAACCGCTGGAAAGAGGCCCCCTTCGGACACGTGTCACACTGGAAACCCTAGAAGGATTCCCTGGACAAGTGTCGGGTGCAGTAAATTCACAGAAGAGGGCTTTACGCGATAAAGAAAATAGAAAGAAAAGAGTCTGTCCTATGCCCTAAGCAATCATTATACGAAGAACGTATGGCCTTCTACAAAGAAAATACACAATAACAACAGAGGCGTGACAATAGCAATCCTATCACTAGAGCAGTAAACTCAAACAGACTATATGAAGGATTTAAACACTTGCATGCCCAGAAATTTCGAGTGCAAACCCAGAAAAGAACAAACAGATAAGTAATAGCATGCCATTCAATAATAAAGCAAAGGATGCAAAAAACTTACGATGAAGTGTTGAACTGGGGGTTCTGCTGCAAGTCGAGTTAAGACGAGAAGGACTGGTAGCAACGAGCGAAGAAGAACTGGAAAAATCGCAAAGTGTTTAAAGGCCTTGTTCTAGGTCTGAGAATTTTCTCTCTAGGAAATTTGAGCAAAGTTGGCAAGAAATGGGAAGTAACCGAAATGAAGAAAAGGTGGTGGCTTTTATAGGCAAAAATGCATGAGGAACAGGCGTCATCACCTACCAATCGAACGGTGAGGGAAGCGCACGATTCAAATGCTCAAAGATCAACGGACCAGATTGATTTGCAATAAAGGCGGTGGAAACGCTTGAGTATTTGTCTGACACCATTAATGCGCCGTATCAATCAATGGGCGTGAAACGAATCGACCTCTGCAAAAAGTGAATCGCTGCATTAAAAGCCATCATTAAATACACCCTCACGCGCTCAAAGCTCGTGCCAAGAAACCGAGGAGTCAACCGGAGGCACTTGAGCAAGCCTGGTTTCATTTTTCAAATAAACAAGGCTTGGGGGTAAATGTTGCCCCTAATTTTGCCCAATATACGTGGACCAATCAGACAGGGACACGTGGATCAAGTAATTCACTATATTTGCTAAGTCTTTATGCCATAAGGTAGCGTCCCGGACGTAGGTCCCGGAGAAGGCGTATGAGACTCAATATGCTCCCGGAAGCTCAGATAACGCTAAGGCATCTCCGCGAGGTGTCAGGTTTCTCCTGAGCAATCAAGTCGCATTAAATGCCGCATGGGAGGAAGCGTGTTGGGACTGCTACACGCAATAAAGTCTAACGGCACAACCTCCAACCAGCAGCGCCACAGTAATGATCATTTAAGTCTAGCGACGGCTACACTGTGAAGAGTCACGTCAATCAAAAGGCAATAAGGACATTCCACATAAAAACCCTACAGCACCTAGGGATTTGACCATGCATTACCCATGGTATATTCATTGGGAATACCCAACTTTATGGATACTTACAGATACACTTGTAAGGACAATTCTAGGCATTACCCCACTAAAAATACTATAAATACCCCCTCAAAGCTCATTAAATGGGATCGAGAATCTTGGGCTGCATATGAGCAAGTAGAGTAAATACTCACCAAGAACATTCTCTGTATTTATAAGGGTGAATCTCTCCCAAGTACATTGTCTGTATTAAATACATCCATAAATAACAAAGACTCGTGGACTAAGGCTCATTAACGCCCCAACCACGTAAAAATCCTTCTCTCACTTTCTTACAGCTCAATAATTTTATAATATTTTATTAGTTGCCGAAAATCTCGGTCAACAGTTAGCTATTCTAAGTGATTAGGGGTGGACCATCCCATAGTCAATAGATAAGAAAGTGTTTGTTTAAACAAATACTACTTTTCTAAGAAAATGACTAAGTCTGAAAAGTAGCAAATAAAGGAGATATTTTTTTCTTGATTCCAAAAGTGTTCTATCATCTTATTTGACATATGATGATCCCACTGCCTCTGTTGTCTTGTCACAACTGAAGAGATCAATACCATTTAGTTTTCTTAGACATAATTCACGGTACCTTGTCGTAGTGGGAGAGTTTCTAAGAACTCACCTTCTTATGACTTGGAACACACTAGTGATTAAAATCAATTGTGAGTTTAAACAAGTAATGGATTGTCAAGATAAGAAACTAAGAAGAAAAGCCAATAGGACTATGGTTTAATCCATTCACATGGAGTAACCTGATCTTTCTATTACAAGGACATAAAAGGAAATTTCGTGTATAAGTCTATTCAATGGACTTAACAAAACTTCATGTTCCTAGTATTATAGGTTTGAGTTTATCTAAACCTATGGCTTGTGGTATACCTGGTAATTACTTACTCTAATGCAAGCAACTTACTTTAGTAAGATGCTGAAGCATTTTCTTTCTAATGGAAATCTATAGAAGCTTCACAACTTCCTAGGCATAGATTTTATTTATCTAAGGAA
Organism: Cannabis sativa; assembly: GCF_029168945.1. Lineage (NCBI taxonomy): Eukaryota > Viridiplantae > Streptophyta > Magnoliopsida > Rosales > Cannabaceae > Cannabis > Cannabis sativa. The sequence goes on along the minus strand of NC_083602.1, from coordinate 23,286,572 downwards.
AAGTCTCAACTATTCCAGAAAAGATAAAGCCATAAAAGAATTTTTTATATCAACAGTGAGAGGTTTCAGATATGCTTTCGTATGCCTTAGACCAGACACCTGCTGTTGAGTGGGAGTAATGAGTAGTAGGTATCAGATTAATCCAGGAGAAGAACATTGGAAGACAATCAAGTAAATCTTAAGATTAAGAAGAGGAACTATATGTTAGTCAATAAGGGTTTATTTAAAACTCTTAGACTACACCACATCATATTTCGAGATTTGCCTTTGTGCTAGAAAATCTTTCTGATAAGATGGTGATTACTCTGGGGTGCAATGGTGATTTTGGAGAAGTGTAAAAACCTATCTGAAGTCTCTAGGTCTACCAGAAAGGGACTGAATGTTAAAGTTGCAGGAAAGGTACTTATTCAGTCTAAGAAAGTTCTATACATTTTTGGCACCATTCCAAATTGTCTTAACTACTAGTGTTATTTCTTGATTAACCAAAAGTAGTTGCCAAAGGTATAGAATCCAGTATCCCAAATGAGTAGACATATAGAGAGGAATTTAGCATTATCAATGATTTTGTGATTAAGGAAGAGTAATGGTGGAGAAAAGGTTGTGTTTAAATCAACATTTCAGATCCTATTACGAGGAGTTTACTACTACTACACTTGATTTGTGTATCAAGGTGTTGAGATTATTTGAAATGCACTTTTTGTTTTATATTAGTGCAAGTGGGAGTTTGTTGGGTTTTATGCCCTAAATAAAACTCCATTTCAATGTAATCCATTTTATTCAACATCAATAAAGAAACAGAAGTTTTTTTTCATTCATTTGTATGTTTTGGTTCATCTTATCAATTGCTTGTCTATTTGATTTATAAATTCATCTGAAACCCTTTTCACATACTTGATCCTGTTTATTGTGTTGTCAACACTTTGGAAAGTAAACATGACTATGTGAATAAAGTTTCCTAGATTTATCAAACACAGGGTTTTACTGATATGATAATCTACAACAGAGTTTACTTGCATTTGGAGAAATGCTATGTTCTTTCCAGAGCATTGGTTAAAGTAAAGCTCAGGTGGGATGCATGGAGTATGCATCGGAAGGGACCGATATTGAACTTTGACTTAGATTTATTAAACTTACCGTAATATCTATTCAAGTCAATATCGCCTAGTTGATCCTAGATCAAATGATCTTAATCCTGTTATGATTAGGGTCAATCTCAAGAGGTTATTCGTGTTCTTTGATTTGTTAGTTAAGCCTACTTTTGGGTCAGGGTGATACGTACATTTTGGGAACACGGTAGTGCAATTGAGTGGGAGCGCTAACATAAACATGGAATCTATAGCTTCTATCTGGCGAATAGTAAGTAAAGGATGATCTCTTTCGAGCTTGACCAAACGAAAATAAATGGTGGAGTACTCATTTCACATAAGCTGAAATATCATTTATACGGGGTTAAGTGTTTTAAGGAAAAAATACATTGTAGGGTGTAATGGTAATCTAATCCCTTTATAGTGTAGATCATTTATATAGAGGATCATTGATCAAATTTGGATTATAACAATGGATAACTAATGATGTGTCTATTGTTGGAAATTATTTTACCAGGATCTTAGATCTACTCACAAGTATGTTTATTAACACCCTAAATATGAACTTTCTAAAAACGAGCAAATAAACACATATAAAGTTTAGGAAACCTTACATTGGGTGCAGCGGAATAATATGACTCCTTCCGTTCAGATATCTAGCGCTTGATTCCTTTCTGTAGCAGAGCATTATCAATATTTGAACCTCGATCTCTTTCTCTGATTCTTTAGTGCTGAAAGTCTTTCTTCACGATCTTCCTCACTATGATTGAGGTATCACTTGCTGTGTGTGGGCACTATTCTCACACTAAGAATTTCGAAATTGAAGAGGGAAGAGAAAGAAGAAGTGGCGGCTAAAGATAGGGAGAGAGAAAGGCTCAGGTTTTTCTCTGAAGGGAAAAATAGAAAATTTTAGTGTCAATTTCCTGAAGCCTTCACTATCTATTTATAGCATTCCACTAGGGTTAGGTTTGAATTATTTGGCATTAAAATAATGAAAATATCAGTTTAAATTCCCTACAAAAGTGGCCGGCCATGCATAGTGGATTTGGGCCTCACTTTTTGCAATTTTGCAGTTTTATCTTTTCTGCATCTGATTTTCTCAAAAACGCCAATTTTCTAATTCAACCATTTAAATGCCAATTCTAACTATTTAATAACTATAAATAATTATTAAATAATATTGTCATTTATCATATTTATTAATTGAACCATACAAAGTATCATAATTAACAAATATGCCCCTAAAACTCTTTCTTTACAATTTCGCCCTTACTTAGTGAAAAATTCACAAATAGACATAGTCTAATTTGAGAATTATAATTGATTAATCAAAACCAATTATATGAGTCTTACAAGCAATATTATCTCAACTAGTGCGGGGACCATGGGTCTATATAACTTAGCTTCCAATAAGTAGATCAAGAATTTATTACTAAAATTCACTAACTTATTAATTCTTCGTTGAATCCACGCATAGATCTTAGAATTGCACTCCCAGTATAATAGAATGCTCCATATGTTCCACCGTATAGACACATCATTAGTTATCTATTGTTATAATCCTAATTTGATCAATGATCCTCTATATGAATGATCTACACTGTAAAGGGATTAGATTACCGTTACACCCTACAATGTATTTAATCCTTAAAACACTTAACCCCGTATAAATGATATTTTAGCTTATGTGAAATGAGATCTCCACCATTTATTTTCGTTTGGTCAAGCTCGAAGGAGATCATCCTTTACTTACTATTCGCCAGATAGAAGCTATAGATTCCATGTTTATGTTAGCGCTCCCACTCAATTGCACTACTGTGTTCCCAACATGTATGTATCACCCTGACCTAAAAGTAGGCTTAACTAACAAATCAAAGAACACGAATAGCCTCTTGAGATTGAGCCTAATCATAACAGGATTAACATCATTTGATCTACGATCAACTAGGCAATATTAACTTGAATAGATATTACGATAAGTTTAATAAATCTAAGTCAAAGTTCAATATCGGTCCCTTCCGATGCATACTCCATGCACCCAACCTGAGCTTTACTTTAACCAATGCTCTGGAAAGAACATAGCATTTCTCCAAATGCAAGTAAACTCTGTTGTAGATTATCATATCAGTAAAACCCTATGTCTGATAAATCTAGGAATCTTTATTCACATAGTCATGTTTACTTTCCAATGTGTTGACAGCACAATAAACAGGATCAAGTATGTGAAAAGGGTTTCAGATGAATTTATACATTATGTACATATAATCATGAAATAAATCATGTGAACCATGCAACATTAAATATTATTTCTGATCTATATTAATAAGTAAATCTGATTATATTGAAATGAGTTTTATTTAGGGCATAAAACCCAACAAACTCCCACTTGCACTAATAAAAAATAAAAGGTGTGTTTCAAATAATCTCAACACCTTGATATACAAATCAAGTGTAGTAGTAGTAAACTCCTCGTAATAGGATCTGAAAGGTTGAATTAAACACAACCTTTTCTCCACCATTACTCTTCCTTAATCACAAAATCATTAATAATGTGAAATTCCTCTCTATATGTCTACTCTCTTGGGATACTGGATTCTATACCTTTGGCAACTACTTCTTGGTTATTCAGGAAGTAACACTAGTAGTTAAGGCAATTTGGAATGGTGCCAAAGATGTATAGAACTTTTCTTAGACTGAATAAGTACCTTTCTTACAACTTTAACATTCAGTCCCTTTCTGGTAGACCTAGAGACTTCATATAGGTTTTTACACTTCTCCAAAATCACTATTCCACCCCCAGAGTAATCACCATCTTATCAGAAAGATTTTCTAGCACAAAGGCAAATTTCGAAATCTGATGTGGTATAGTCTAAGAGTTTTAAACACGCCCTTATAGACTAACATATAGTTCCTCTTCTTAATCTTAGGATTTACTCTATTGTCTTCCAATGTTCTTCTACTGGATTAATCTGATACCTACTCATTACTCCCACTCAACAGCAGGTGTCTGGTCTAAGGCATACTAAAGCATATCTGAGACCTCTCACTGTTGATATAAGAAATTCTTTCATGGCTTTATCTTTTCTGGAATAGTTGAGACTTTTCCTTAGATAAATAAAATCTATACTTAGAAGTCGAGATATAGATTGCCATTAGAAAGAAAATGCTTCAACATCTTACTAAAGTAAGTTGCTTGCATTAGAGTAAGTAATTACCAGGTATACCATAAGCCATAGGTTTAGATAGAATACTAGGAACAGGAAGTCTTGTTAAGTCCATTGAATAGACTTATACATGAAATTTCCTTTTATGTCCTTGTAATAGAAAGTTTAGGTTACTCCATGTGAATGGATTAAACCATAGTTCTATTGGCTTTCTTCTTAGTTTCTTATCTTGACAATCCATTACTTGTTTAAACTCACAATGGATTTTAATCACTAGTGTCTTCCAAGTCATAAGAAGGTGAGTTCCTAGAAACTCTCCCACTACGACAAGGTACCGTGAATTATGTCTAAGAAAACTAAATGGTATTGATCTCTTCGGTTCTGACAAGACAACAGAGGCAGTGGGATCATCATATGTCAAATAAGATGATAGAACACTTTTGGAATCAAGAAATAAATATCTCCTTTATTTGCTACTTTATTTTCAGACTTAGTCATTATCTTAGAAAAATAGTATTTGTTTGAACAAACACTTTCTTATCTATTGACTATGGGATGGTCCACCCCTAATCACTTAGAATAGCTAACAAACCATGGTTAATAGTTCTAGCTATTCTTAAGAATTCGATTAGGTCATCCATGAATCTAGTAATGATTTACATCAAGTATACAACCATTAAATCATTCTGAAATTGTATTACCGTAGAAGGATTTAGGCAACGACTAGTAACTAATCATCAATATGCAACTCAAAATTTCTGGGGAGGTAAGTTTGGATATAATTCAAAAATCAATTTAATGATCTTTGAACTGCGTATCTACTAACTATTTCTCCACCCCTATCAGTTCGCAAGATCTTTAACCACTTACCTTAATGGTTTTAACCATTGCTAGAAATTAATGAAATTTTTCAAACATTTCAAAATTCTTGCTAAAAGGTATAATCTAGAGTTATCGTTTTAAGAATACAACGAAAAACTCATATCCACCCCTGAATGTACATCCATCTGCGAATGAGATGAACTACTTTCAGTGGATATAGGCATATTAACTCTTTGCAGAGATTGATCTTGTCAAATCCACTATGAACAAGATACAAATGCCATAGATTAAAAATAATGTGGTTGTGTCTTTTGATGACTTAGGTTTAGTTACATCAAAGAATTCTTAGAATAGTGCAAGTGGATCCTGGTCACAGAATACCTAACTCATATTCCATACAGTTTGAATCCATTAATAGAAGATGGATATTAAACACTTGGAAAGTGTAACTATATTGCTTCCTGGAAATAGAAATATAAGAAAATTTCTGTTTGGATTCTAAAATTAAAGTCAAAGACTTAAATTTATACCAAATATTATGAGTAATTCTATCTTCGACCACCACTACTAATTTAACTCTAAGTCTGATTTGCCCACACAAGTAGGAGATTTCTAAGATTGAGGATTTATATCAATTGGGAATAGAATTTCGGGATTATAATCATATGCGTCATTTAATTTCTTAAGAGAAAATATAGAATGACATTAAATGATATATAGACCATTCATCCAATGATATGTTATTGAGCTAATTCGAAATGAATAAGCTAAGAGGAATTAGGATAATTTCGTTTATAAATAAGAATCCAACGATGCTTCGATTAACGAGAGTCAAAGTAATCTTATTATGTAATCTTCTTGTTTCATATTGTAAAAATACTAGTCTAAGGTGTCATCAATTGATGAACAGCTAGATGTCGCATATACAATATTTATCTTTCGAGATCTAACACTATTATGTATGTCTAATGGTGAAAATCCACTAGGGATTTATCTCATTAGATAAACAAACCAAGTTAGACCAACAATGAAGATTCGAAATTAAACTACAATTTAACAACAGAAAATAACATGGTTCAATATAAATTCATACACAATTAAGAAATTATTAAACATATAGCAAGTAGGAATGACGAGTGAAAATACTAAAACATACAATCCTAAATAATTTCCAAGGTTTTCAACAAACTGATATCAGTGTCCCGTTTAGGCGAGAGTCAAAGCTACCATCCATTGAATAGAGTTGTCAGCTCATCTAAAATGCTAAACATTCTAGCAACCTTTTATTCGATCAAGATTGGAATTCAGCGTTGTCCCGGTTAGGCGAGAGTCAAGGCAATTCTATCTTATGAGCTTCCACCATTGTTTCATAATTTGCAAGTCAAGTATGGTCGCCACCATTAGGGTGATCCATACCATACAAAACACTTACAAACTACTTATCTTTCGAGAGTAAACGGTGCGAAATTGCTAATGAACGTTCCTCAATTAGGGAGGATTACTCACTAAAACAAACGCGATGTAAAACCAACAATGGAGATCGAATATCTTAATAATAAAGCTCATTATTTAAAGAGAGTTGTATTTTCTTTGATTCTCTTTATTTAATCTATTTATTTTAAATATATATTTATTTAATTAAAATTTCCAATTTGAATGAAAAATTCTAAATATAAATTTTAATTTAATATTTATAAATTTTACTTAGATGGATATAAAAAATAACATGAATTATTTCCATCTTAGTAATAATTTCCAATAAATATTTAGAAAAATATTCAATTTAAGTTGTTACAAAATTAATTTAAATTAATTTACAACTCAAATTTAATTTTCAATAAATATATATTGCATTTCAAAAAATTAAAGTATTTAAGGATACAATTTTCGAAAATGCATGTTAAAATAAAAAATAAATCTTGGAAAAATTATTCTAATTTAATGTTGGCCCAAAATTAATTAATAAAATTAATTTACAACAAAAAAATATAATTTTCTTATTTAATTAAATACATAAGAAAATTTTCAAATATTTAAGTATGATGATGAAAATCAACTTAAATATTAATTTTCTATTTAATTAAATACACTAGAAAAATACTTCAAGCAAAAATATCACCAATCTAGATTTTCCTTTGACTAATTAATTCAATTTCTAATAATATATTTTAATTCATTTATTTTAAATTAATCAATTAATGAAAAAATCATTGATTTAAGTTGGTCCAAAATTAAAATAAATAATTTACAACTTTAATCTATTTTTCAAATAAAATTCGAAATTCCAGCATTTAAGAAATGCAATTTCGAAATTTGATTAATAAAATAAAGAAAAAATATATTTTGAAAATTATTTAAATTTAAGTTGAAAAAATAAATTTCAACTTAAAATAATTTTCTATTTAATTAAATGTCATGAAAAAGAAATATTTAAGTATCATGATGAAATCAACTTAGATATTTAATTTTCAATTTAATTAAATGTATTAAATTGAAGAAATAAATAATTAAGTGTAGAGAAGGCTTAATTATTAATCTCTAGTTTAATACTAGGAAAAAATATACTTAAAATAAATTGTACCAAAATTAATTATTTAAATAATTAATTTCACAATGTATAATATTTTCCTATTTAATATTAGAAATAATAAGTAGTCTAGAAATAACTATCTAGAAAATATCTTATTTGACTAAGTATCTTTTCCACAAAATTTGAAAAAATATCTAATTTAAGTTGTATTAGAAAAAATCTAGAACTTAAATATTTTCAAATTTAAATTTAATTAAATATCAAAAATTAAGTTGTAACCACTTAATTTAAAAATATTCCATTTTAAGTTAATATTCGAAAAGATATTAACTTAAAAAATATCTAAAATATTCCATTTTAAATTAATATTCGAAAAGATATTAACTTAAAAAATATCTAAAGAATCTTAATAACCAATGCCTAAAATTCCTCAACTTAATTTTGAAATTTTAAATCCAAAAGATATTCAGATTTAAGTTGGTTATTTGGAGATAACTAAATATCAACTTAAATAGGAATATTTAATGAAAAATTTAAATTAAGCTTCAGAAAGAATCTAGATGGTTATAATTCTATATTTAATTAAATACAAGAAAATACATATAGTTTAGCTTAGAATAAAAATTCTTTAAACTATGGTTTTCTTAAATTAATTTCAAAATAAATGGAATTAATTATGTTGCTAATCAATTTTATTAGGTTAAACTAATTTAATTAACCTAGTACAGTTATTCAAACCAGGCAAATGGGCCTTCACAATTGGGGTGGTTCATGTGAGGGGGTGCTGGGTTCAGTATGTCGTACCCACTTCTATGGCTCCCAACTCTCACACAAGGCCCAAAAGAGAGGAATTTAACCTTAAAATGAACAACTGTTATTAATTGAATAGGCCCAAAAACTAAATGGGCCTAAATAAAATCTATGAAGAACTATGATATTTTATTTAGCAACAACAAACTATATGCATCTATAATGAAATTAAACACATAGGCTCACACAGGCACACTTTGGATGGGTCCTATCATTTTGCTAGGTCATACACAGATGAAAGAAGATTGTAAATATACCTGTTACAAATTATTGACTTGACCAAGGGAGCCATCAGATCATTAGATCTGGCAAAAAGTTAACCATGGCTATTTGCAATCAAGCAATAATAGGTTTTGAAAACTTACAAACAAGCTAAAACATATACTCCTGCAACAAGGTTAGCTGGATAGTTGGATGTAGGATTTATTTAATTTTAAATAAATAATTTCGAAAAAAAAATAATTAATTAAATAAAAAAAATTATTTTTTGAAAATTTTAAAAATTAAAAAAAAAATCGAAAATTTAAAAAAAAAATATTTAAAATTAAACCTACAATTTTAAAAAATTAGGTTTCAACCAACCTAAATATCATTTCAAAATTTGCTAACTACTTTTAAAAATTTAATGTTATTTTATAAATAAAAATTAAATAAAAAATTAAAAAAGATATGAATATCTTTTTGAGATTTTAAATGTAATTTAAATAAATAAAATAACAAAATTTGAAAGTTAGCAAAATATCTTACATCTATTTAAAATTACATGATTATAGTTATCTTATTTTAAATTTAAATAAGGTCAAATTATTTTAAAAAAAAGATTTAATTTAAAAATTTAAAATCTGACCTTAAATTTAAAAATAAGATAAGATATAATCAAATTTAAAAATAAGATAGATAATTAAGCAAAAAAGATAGATACTAACTATTTTTAAATTCAAATTACACTAATATCATGAATTAAATTTAAAAAATATTAATAAATTTAATTATGATAATTAGAATTGAATTAGGAATAGTAAATTTATAAATACAGAACTACACAAAAAATCAGAAGTTAATTCCATGAAAAAGCATGAAAAAACGAAGAAAAACGAAAAAAAAAATGCGAGCTGTACAGACAGTAGCGCGCAAGGGGCTGCATGGGCGTGTAACCTCGGCGCAGGGGGCTGCTAGCAGCCTCTCCGCGCGCGCACGTGCCTTGTTGCTCAACCCCGATTTTTTTCGAAACATCAAAAAATCATAACTAATTCAAATTAAATCGAAATTGGGTTCTGTAAAAAAGTAACTTGCTTAATTTTTTTCATAATATCCAATAAAAATAATTCTAGAAACAGATATTCAATTATTTTTCACGAAAATTCACAAACATCAATCAATCATCAAATAACACTCAATACAACATGATACCATCTAAAACATCAAACAATCCTTTTAAAGTCCAAATTTCTTGCAAGCAGATCAATTACCATGGCTCTGAGGCCAGTTGTTGGAAATTATTTTACCAAGATCTTAGATCTACTCACAAGTTTGTTGATTAACACCCTAAATATGAACTTTCTAAAAACGATAAAATAAACACATATAAAGTTTAGGAAACCTTACATTGGGTGCAGCGGAATAATATGACTCCTTCCGTTCAGATATCTAGCCCTTGATTCCTTTCTGTATCAGAGCACTATCAATATCTGAACCTGGATCTCTTTCTCTGATTCTTTAGTGCTGAAACTCCTTCTTGTTGAAAGTCTTTCTTCACGATCTTCCTCACTATGATTGAGGTATCACTTGCTGTGTGTGGGCACTATTCTCACACTAAGAATTTCGAAATTGAAGAGGGAAGAGAAAGAAGAAGTGGCGGCTAAAGATAGGGAGAGAGAAAGGCTCAGGTTTTTCTCTGAAGGGAAAAATAGAAAATTTTAGTGTCAATTTCCTGAAGCCTTCACTATCTATTTATAGCATTCCACTAGGGTTAGGTTTGAATTATTTGGCATTAAAGTAATGAAAATATCAGTTTAAATTCCCTACAAAAGTGGTCGGCCATGCATAGTGGATTTGAGCCTCACTTTTTGTAATTTTGCAGTTTTATCTTTTCTGCATCTGATTTCTCAAAAACGCCAATTTTCTAATTCAACCATTTAAATGCCAATTCTAACTATTTAATAACTATAAATAATTATTAAATAATATTGTCATTTATCATATTTATTAATTGAACTATACAAAGTATCATAATTAACAAATATGCCCCTAAAACTCTTTCTTTACAATTTCGCCCTTACTTAGTGAAAAATTCACAAATAGACATAGTCTAATTTGAGAATTATAATTGATTAATCAAAACCAATTATATGAGTCTTACAAGCAATATTATCTCAACTAGAGCGGGGACCATGGGTCTATATAACCGAGCTTCCAATAAGTAGACGAAGAATTTATTACTAAAATTCACTAACTTATTAATTCTTCGTTGAATCCACGCATAGAACTTAGAATTGCACTCCCAGTATAATAGAATGCTCTATATGTTCCACCGTATAGACACATCATTAGTTATCCATTGTTATAATCCTAATTTGATCAATGATCCTCTATATGAATGATCTACACTGTAAAGGGATTAGATTACCGTTACACCCTACAATGTATTTAATCCTTAAAACACTTAACCCCGTATAAATGATATTTCAGCTTATGTGAAATGAGATCTCCACCATTTATTTTCGTTTGGTCAAGCTCGAAGGAGAACATCCTTTACTTACTATTCGCCAGATAGAAGCTATAGATTCCATGTTTATGTTAGCGCTCCCACTCAATTGCACTACCGTGTTCCCAAAATGTACGTATCACCCTGACCTAGAAGTAGGCTTAACTAACAAATCAAAGAACATGAATAGCCTCTTGAGATTGAGCCTAATCATAACAGGATTAACATCATTTGATCTAGGATCAACTACGCGATATTGACTTGAATAGATATTACGGTAAGTTTAATAAATCTAAGTCATAGTTCAATATCGGTCCCTTCCGATGCATACTCCATGCACCCAACCTGAGCTTTACTTTAACCAATGCTCTGGAAAGAACATAGCATTTCTCCAAATGCAAGTAAACTCTGTTGTAGATTATCATATCAGTAAAACCCTATGTCTGATAAATCAAGGAATCTTTATTCACATAGTCATGTTTACTTTCCAATGTGTTGATAGCACAATAAACAGGATCAAGTATGTGAAAAGGGTTTCAGATGAATTTATACATTATGTACATATAATCATGAAATAAATCATGTGAACCATGCAACATTAAATGTTATTTCTGATCTATATTAATAAGTAAATTTGATTATATTGAAATGAGTTTTATTTAGGGCATAAAACCCAACATCTATATGGTGGAACATATAGAGCATTCTATATACTGAGAGTGCAATTCTAAGTTCTATGTGTGGATTCAACGAAGAATTAATAAGTCAGTGAATTTAGGTTATAAATTCTTGATCTACGATCCTGGTAAAATAATTTCCAACACCCAAAACTGCCCCAACCGGTAGACCAGTTCCCCAACCGGAATTCCAATTCTGTGGGGTTTCCTGGGGACCAACCGGAATTCTGGTTCCTACAGGTCCCACTGAACCGGACCGGTTCAGTGCAGGAAAACTTCAAAAATTCCTAACTCACACAATCAACCCCAAATCAAACTAAAGCTTCCACACCTGTTATATAGACCACATAAAACATATCCAAGGCAATAAAACAACCTAACATGCTCAGATTCAAGATTCAACATTAAAGAGCCAAGCTTGAGTTCTAAAACTCAAAGCTTGCTCAAACCTTACTACAGCGACCAAAATCAGTTCAAAACAATATATCTAACCATAATTAAACCTTAGAAACACAATTCAAACAACAAGAGCAACTACAGAACTCATAACCCCATTTCATGCAAAAACCTTAACTTAAAACTCAAGAAATCATAAAGAGAGGTACAAGGAACTTACCTTGAGCTTGAATGTACTTAGAACTTGTTGTAAACTACTGGAATTGATGAAGAAAACACCAAACCCTATTTGCTCTAGGGAATTCGAGAGAGAGAGTTTCTTTCTTTTTTTCTAAATTTGACTTTTTAAAATAAAATGAAATAACATATAAAAAAAATGGTTTTATTAACTTAACTTTAACAAATAAAATCAGAATAATAATCCCACTAAAAGACAAAACTAACATAGGGCAAAAAGACCATTTTGCCCCCACTTAAGCCAAATGGTCATAAAACCACCTAGGGGTATTTTGGTCAAATCTAAAATCTCGACTAATCTTGACATCTCAATCTCTAACTATAATGCCCCGCTATACTAAGAATACTAAAATATGATTCCAATAGCCAAACGCCGCGTTCCAAAGTTGTCGGGCACAAAACATGTGAAATTATAAAATTCCATATATAACCTATAAAATGCATTCTAAATTCAAATAAATCTCCGTAAATTAATAATTCATAACTCATAAACAAGTTTCATAATTAAACCCTAATTATTTGTTAATTTCCAAATTAAAATTAAGCAGTCTTTACATATATACAAGAATATAACATCATTTAATATCTTAAAATTCTTATAATTCAGTTTAGAATTAGAATTATAAAATAATGATATTATTTGATAATTTAAATATACGGTAGTATTTTAAATTCAAAATCTCAAAATGATTAAATTTAAAATATAATGAGATAAATAAATTATTATTATTTAATTTTTAGAAGAAATAATTAAAATATTTGTCAAATAATCTCTTTATTTTAAATAATAATAAAGAGATTTCAAGACTCAATTTATCACAAAAAGTGGTCAAATTCTAAATTCATACAAAATGGTACAAAACTCCAAATGATCTCATCAAAATTAATCTAGAAATATTAAAGAGATTATTCACCTCACCAAAATTTTAAAGAGGTCATTAACCTCTTGAAAAAATCTCAAAAAGAGTAATTTTACCTAAACAAATTCAAAAGTGAACTAAATTTTAAAGCCATAATAAATTAAATGGCATTCCTAAATGACGTCATTCACCTCAATAAAAATTGAAAATGAATTCACTTTTCATAAAAAAATTTGAACTACGTTTGACTTGATTCCTACAAAAGGATACATAAGCAACTTAGTTGCTAAGACTAAGTGCAGTCGCCAGTACCGTAAAATGGTATAAAATAAAAATTTCAAAATTCCATAAAAGGTCATCCACCTAAGAATTTTTTTAAATTTCAAATAGCAAAGAATTCCTGAGAGTGGTCATCTACCGGAATTCTTATATTCAAATTCAAAAATACTTCATTCTGAACTACAAGTGGCTTGATCCTTCATAAAGAAGGTATGTAGGCAGCTCGGTTAATTAAATTGACTGAGTTCAGCGGCAATTCTAAATTTCCCTAAATTATTTCAAATCATTTAATATCATCGTAATTGGAATCAAAAGATATTTCCTTTAAGCAAAAGATTGTAATTAAGAGATTATTTTTATAATCTTGGATGGGTCAAACTTAAATTAATTAACTCTTATGCTGTAAATTTGGCATAGATGAAATTATGTTTTGTATTTACTTTTAATACTCTAAATGTGAAATTTTTGCTTAACATAGAGCAATGAATAATATTCTATAAATGTAGAGCATGCATAGTGTATTTTAAAAAAAAAAATTAAAATAAAGAAGCAGTTTAGAGTATCTACTGTCGCATATTTTATTTTTAGTATAGTTCTTTAAATTTTTTTTAAAAATTTTCTATTTTAAAAAAGCTGTTGTGAGTGCTCTAAAACAAACCTAAAATGAAACAAAAAAGATTGTGAACTTATGATAGAAGGGATTTGGTAATTAATAAATGCTTAGAAAAAAAGAGGGAAACTTACAAAAATACTAGAGTTTGACCTAATTTTTATAAAAATACCGCCACACGGCAAAAATAACTTTTATACTGCCTTGGGACTTTTTTTTTCTTTTATATTGTAAATACCAAAAATAAAAAACGAGGTCTCCATCTTCTACACCCAAAGACAGAAACACCACAATAACACCAGAACAACCGAAAAACAACAATTAAATCCGGTGAGATGAAGCAGAAACATTAAAACCATTAATATTTGGGTTGTCATGGTTTTTCTAATGTTGTTTTTGGGTTGTTCCACTATTGTTTCGTATGTTTAACAAATGTTAGTTTTAAATTACACATGTTAAACCAACCACTAAATATTTATATGAGGTAACCAGAATGAAAGAATCATGGACAGTAATAGACTTACCTTCCATTAAAGTGGTAAAATCTAGAATATAAAAAAAAAAAAAAAAAAAAAAGAAGAAGAAGAAGAAGAATGGAAGCTGGCTGGGAAAAAAACAACATAACAAATGTGATTAATGAGTAAATTTGTAAATTTTAAGCATTTAATTATGTACATAAAATTAATTTAATCAGATATTTTCATAATTTTAATTGTAAAATTATTTTAATTGAAAATATTTAACTTATTTTAATTTTATGTCATTTTTCAGATTTAGAACTCAAGTGAATGATTAAAGAAGATATAAAGCCCAATTTAATGGCCCAGGCCTATCCCCTTCATTTTAGGGGTAAGTTGAAAAATACCACTTTTATTAATTAATTAATCAAATTTACTTTTAATTTTATATTTAATTGAAACATACCTCTTTTTATATGTATTGTACCCAAAATACCCTAACATAAGAGAGTCACATAGAGAGTATCTTGAAGTGACATGGGCAAAATTAGTAGTGTTTAAAAAAAGAGGTAAAAATAATAAACTTTAAAAAGAGAATAAAAATAAAAGAGGACAGTATAAAAAAAATATAGAGTGTAATTTCCTTTCATATTTTATGCCTAATGCCAAGTTTGGTGAATGACTTCCTAAGCTAATAGGTCGTCAATCAAATGAACATATATTATGAAGCTCAAGCCAACCTTTAATTGTCCATCTCTTTCTCTCTCCAATCAAAATTTAATAACTTCTCTATCAGCTCAAATTCAAATCATGGCCCAACTCTCACGTCAAATTATGGGCCCAATTCTACTTTGTCTCACGCATGTGTATTAAACAAGAGTAATGCGATCCAATTTAATTCTTTTTCTGAAGCAATCAACGTGGGCTTCACAAGACAAGTATCAACTATCCCTGTACGCCCACTATTTGATGCATGAATAAACGATAGACCATCACATGGCCATTTTGCTCAGATTTTAGAGCATTTCTCCACTACTTGAAGCCACGATATTCATTAGCTTAGGGGCCCTATGCACACTATAAATAGGAACCAAATACAATGAAAATGACATCTGATTTTAGAGTAAAGAAATACACTTTCTCATCTTGTTCTCTCTTATTTCTATTTTATTTTACTTATTTTAGTGACAAAAATGAGTGAACTATTTTAGAAATATTGGTGAGGTTAGAGTGTAGCTTTTGTATTCCTTATTTCTATTGTTGATATTGATTCTTTTGTGCTTCATCTCTATAACTCATTTATTAAATTATTCTCCATCTTCTAATTTTTCTTCCAAATTTAATAGTATCTTTTATATAAGTTCAGTCATGCTTTTCTTATGTAAGTTAGGCTATTAATATTTTGGTATATTTATTATATTGTATGTCGTTTACTGCATTCTGCCAATAGTGGTATTTTGTCGATTTGTGATATATAATATAATATGCTGTGAAATTAGAAGTAAGATTCAATTTATGCAAGATTAATTAATTTGTGCTCTTAACATATATATCTTCCAGTTGTAATTAATGGTGTAGAATTGCAACTGTGTTCGAATTAATATCGGTATTAGAATAGGATTTGTATAACTACATTTTTACCTTACCAAACTCTTTATCTAATCAACTTTCTCACCTCATCATTTCATTATTTTTAATTCATTCCAATTTTTATCTTTTTCTATTTATACTAATCTTTGGTGGTAATTTACCTCCATGTGGATACGACAATAACCCGTTTACTACTGCGACCGCAGTGTAACTAATTGGGCGACATCAAAATGTAATAAATATGGAAGCTGGGGCACAATAAGAGAACATACAGGAGGAGACATCAAAAATTAAAAGAAGGATAACAACTAAAAAACAACAGTGGAACAAAAAAAAAAACTGAACATATATTGAAGTATATGATATTGCAGAAATAACTTACATACAAATTTCATTATTTCTCTATTGTTATTAAAAATAGAGCAGTACAATAATATTTAAAAAAATAAGATAAAAAAATAAAAGAAAACAGCAGTAAAACAATAATAAAACAATAACAAAATAAACTATAAGAGTCATCAAACCATACAAACCACTCACAAAACTAGAGCTAACTATAACCCAAAAAAAAAAAGGAAATTATAGTAAATGACCCCAAATCATAGGACTATGTTAGTATATGTCCTCATTTTAAAAAATTATAGTAAATGACCCTAAATCATAAGACTATGTCAGTAAATATCCTCATTTCAAAATCATTAATTTTTTATTTTTTTATTTTTTAGGATTAGAAGCAAATTATTTAAAGATCGTGGTATATCTATATTAGTTTTGTTAAAATCTTTTTTATTTAAAAGTTATGTCGACTTTTTTAATTTTTTATGAGTTGTTGTGGCTGTTGGTATATAGATTTTATTGTACGATATCTTTCTATTTTATTATATGGTATATTATTATTCTTAGATGATATTTATTTTTTATTATGATATGTATAATAGTGGTATATAATTTTATTAGTATAATAAAAATATTTTAATGCATGTATATAATTTTATTGGCATGTTACATATATTTAATTATTATTTTTATATATTTTGATTGTATGATTATATATGTTAAATAATATTTAATTAGTTTTTATTTTATTATATGCAATGGTAGTATATAATTTTGTTATCATGGTATATATATATTTTAATTGTGTTATATAATTTGGTTAATATAGTATACATATATATATATTAGTAATACTAGACAAATGTTACGTGCAAGGCACGTATACTTAGTTATATATTTAGATTTTTTTTTTAAGTTATATGTTTTGATTTTTGAAAGCTAGAATAAAAATATTATATATAATTTAGTTAAATAAATAATATTATTTTAATAGAAAATATTTATTTTAAAGCTTTATAAAAGAAAATATAATATTATACTTTTGAAAAAGATAAATAAATACACATGCTCAAAGTTTTTAGAACAATTTATTTTAAAAAAATTAAATAATAGAAGTTATTTAAAGTCGATCAAATTCAAGCCAAAACAAATCGAATTGTAAGAACACAATGAATATTAATTTCTTATCTATCCCCATTGTATATATATATATATGAGTGTTTTATAGTAGGTCTTTTTTTCTCTAAAATTAATAATGGAAAGTTTAAAATTTATTAAAACTAATTAATTAATTGAAAAAATAATGGAAATTTGATGATTAAGTTTGTTATATTTGACTTTGTAAGTAGGTGTCAATTCTTGAATGGTTGTAAATTATTAATTATTTCAAAAAATATTAAAACTAAAACAAATAATATATTTTTTTTTATTTCTTTATTCTCCACTTACTTTTTTTCAGTCGATCTTTTCAGTCGACTCCTTCTTCCTAATATAAGACCCAAACTCCATCCATTAAAAATCCAAAAAGATAAAATTTTTTAGTAATAAAAATTATTAAATCTAAACTTTATATGAAAAATTTATTAAAACTTAAAATTAAAAACTTTATATGCAAATCTCTCCCATGTCCAAATTGAAGCAAGTGTCAAATTAAGAGCAGCAACTCAAGTCAAGAACACGCTCCAAGTTCGACGCTCTGGCACGAAAAGCTTTGCCCTCGTGTTTTATAAAAAGAAAATATCAGTATTAATGGAATTTGTTTTATTATTATTTTATTTTTGCCCTCGTGTTTTATAAAAAGAAAATATCACTTCAAATATTAATGAGATTTGTTTTATTATTACTAGGGGTGTTCACAAAGTATCCGATCCAATCCAATCCGCACGATCCAATCCAATCCAATCCGCAAAATGCGGATATCCGCACTTGTGCGAATTGGATTGGATTGAAAAATTCAAAATCCGCACTTGTGCGGATTGGATGTTGTTTGACCTCAAAAAGTAACCGATCCAATCCAATCCGCACTTAATTATATATATTTTTAAAAAATTATAATATATAATATATATTAATCAAAACAAGACACAAACTTCTAATTTCCTAATCATTTTTAGTAATATATTGAGTTGGTGCATTTTATTTATTTTATAATAAAAAACACAAGAAAAATAATTCTTATTCACATAGACACATACACATAAATTTAAATATATGTATACTAGCTTATTTATTTTAGTAAGAGATATATATATATTTTAGTGTAAATTTAAGGATAAGTACATATATATTGATATATAAATATCTATATATATATGTATATTGGTTTGATTTGTATATAAATAGAGATAGAAATAGATTATTATTGGAGATTAAGAAACAATAGTCTTTTTTAAATTTTTTTCTATGAAATATTAAATAATTTATTATTAAAAAAATAACCGATCCAAAATAACTGATCCAATCCGCACTATTGCGGATTGGATTGGATTGGATTTAAACTCTTATGTGGATCGGATTGGATCCAAAATATGAAATCCGCACTTAGTGCGGATTGGATGTTGTTTGAGCAAAAAAGTGCGGATTGGATCGGATGAACACCCCTAATTATTACTTTATTTTTGCCCTCGTGTTTTATAAAAAGAAAATATCAGTTCAAATATTAATGAGATTTTTTTTATTATTATTTTATTATTTTATTAAATAAAAATAAAAAATAACCCACGAATTTCTCATAAACCAAGAATTCAGTTATATAGGCACACTTTATATAGAATAGATATATTTTTATTATTATTTTTTTTGTATATGTGTTTTGGTGAATGGTATATTTTTTTTTGTTATACAGTATATAATTCTTTTTAAATAATATTTAAGTTCTATTTTCTATTGTACTTTTGTTGACATGATATATAATTTTATTAGTATCCTATATATTTTTATTTTTATTTATTGTTATTATCTATCTATATCTATATATCTATATAAAAAAGAAGTATGAAGCGGTGACATTGCACTCTATAATCTCTCTAAATAATATTATGGAAAATTTACATTTGGAGCCTTTATTTTGATCTAATTTCCTTTTTTACCGTGATCTATTATATTGGGTAAGTTTACCGTTTTTTATTACCGTTTTATATTTAATTATCATTTATTGAGCCACGCGTTTCCCAAGTGACGTCAGACCATGTGTTGTCACTTCTTATCCATCATCCCACGTCTTGCATCTCACGCGCGTCAGGGGTATCACGTTTTTTGATATTCATGATAATTGCTCCCTATTTTGTAGACTTGTAAGTATACTGTCTAGTTAGAGGGAGGGAGCGGTTTATAGGGTTTTTTAGTGGGTTTCTTTTTTTTCAAGTTCAGAAATTTCTAGTGTGGGTATTTTTTAGAGAGAGTTTTGAAATTTAAAATTTCTCTCTATTTAGTGTGGCAGTTTCATAGAGGGTTATTCATTTAAAACTTTCTCAAAAAAATCTGATTGTAAATGGTTAATACTCGTTCTTCCCTTTCTCCATCTGGTTCATCGAAGCTTCTTCTTGACAAGTTAAAAATGAAGAAAACGATTTCTGAAGATGACAATGAAGATCTTTCTGGTGGTTCTGAGGGCTCTGGTGATGTTTCTGTTAAGGAAGTGAAGAGGAAGCAATATAATCGTGGAAACAAGAAGGTTACTGACGATCGGCCTTTGAAAAAATTGAAACAAGTTGTTGAATATGATGAGGACTTCTACGACAGTGATGATCTAGAAGTTGAGAACAATGAATCGATGAAGGTATGTGTTCTTATTTTTGTTTATTTTTCAGTTTTTTATTTACTTTTTATGAGATTTTTTGGATTAGGTATTCTTTATAACTTTTTCTATTATCGATTTAGGTTTTGTTGTTATTTTTTAATTTTTTTATTGATTTTTATTTTTCATTTTGGTAGTTGTTTCTTGTTTTCTGAGTAGGGTGACACATATATATATATTTATATTTTGTTTTCATTTTAGGTTTGTTGTTTGAGATTCTTTTATTTCCTTTTCATATTCTTTGTTGATGCTATTTCATCTTCAATTTTTGGGCATATTCATTTGTTAATTTGATGTTGCATATGTATGAGTGGATTTTCTTTTCTTTTTCGTTTTTATCTGTTAGTGTTAATAGTGTTGTTTTGGTTTGTATATTTAAGTTTTAGTTTGTTTTTTTTTTTTTAATTTTTTTTTTTTTAGTTTTTTTTTTTTTTTATATTCAAGTTTATTTAGGTGTTTATTATGTTTATATTTTTTTTTTGTATATGATTTAGTTTATTTTGTTTGTTATTATGTTATTGTATACTTTACTATTCCTACAGTTTCTTAATTCACACACTTACAAATTAAGCACAATACAGAAATGATTGGCATAGTTGTTGGGGAAATTGGTTCAGTCGTTTGTATTTTTGTTTATTTTTTTCAATTACATTTATATTAACAAATCAAGCACAATTTACAGAAATGATTGCCGTTATTGTTAGGTGGTTAATATTTTTGTATATGATTTAGTTTGTTGACATATATGGCCTCTCGTGAATTCTAAAAATATAGTAGAGTAGATTATATATAAAGAAAGAAAAGAAAACAACATGGTTGGACACATGATTTTGTAGTTGGATCAACAACGGTCCACTGGCAGTTGACCAAATTAAAATCTTGTAATATATATATATATATATATATATGAAGCATTTTTATTTATAAGTCACACACAATCACGGAGTACTATTCATATATATAAGTAAATTTAGTATCAAACCTTTTATTTGATGATATAAATAAGAGAGAGAGATTTGTTGTTATTGTTAAACTAACTAACCATTTAGATTTTAGAACACCTCTTTTTATTATTGTTATTGTTATTGTTAAACTAACTAACCTTTTTTATATACTTTACTATTTTCACGAGTAAACAGTAATGTTCTGTTTTTTTTATTATTGTTGGTATGTCAACTGTTTTGTTTACATAGTTTTCTTTGTTATTTAGTTGTTGGGGACATTGGGTCCATTGTGTTTGTTTTTGTTTATTTTTCAATTACAAATGATTGCCGTTATTCTTAGGTGGTTAATATTTTTGTATATGATTTAGTTTAATTTTTTAATATTTATGTATTTTTGTATACTTTGCTATTTTCAGGAGTAAACAATAATGTTATGTTTTTTCATTATTGTTGGCATGTTGGATTTGTTTTGTTTACATAGTTTTGTTTATTTGTAATTTTTTATTTTAATTTTTTTATGTGATTACTATTTTAATTTTTTAGGAGTGGGAGTTATATTTCAAGCATGAGGATAGGGTTGGTGGAAGAATAATTTTTTTTCCTAACCATGAAAACAATGTTATTGCCATTATCAATAGTAAATTGACTCCTTCTCAAGCAAAGCTGTTTCGTGAGACATGTTTTGGACATTTTTTGGACATGAATCCAATTGCAATGCAAACTCAGTTGATTCACAGTGCTTTGCACAGGGAGGTACACCAGAAAAATCCTTATGAAATGTGGTTCAAATTTGGTTCTCAAAATTTCAGGTTTAGTTTGGCTGAGTTTGCTGTTGTGACTGGTTTATTATGTGTTGGTGATTCTGATATGAGTGGTTATGCAAAGAAGGAGAATGCATTTGTGGATAAGTATTTTAGTGATCAACAAGTAACAGTCAGTGCTGTGGAGGAGAGGTTTAGGTATAGTGATTTTAAGTTGGACGAATACGCTGTTAAGATGGCGGTGTTGTATTTCGTTTCTAATTGCTTGTTCACAAGCCCTAATTCCAAGAAGGTTCCTAATGAAATACTCAATATTGTTGGGATTGGTGATTATGAGAGTTTTCCTTGGGGAAAATTAGTTTTTAAGAAAACTTTACACAACTTGAGGATTGGTTTGAGGGGTGTACCAAAGAAAAAAACAGGGAAAGATATTGGTTCCAAGCATATTGATAAGCGTAAAGGGAAAGCAAAGGCTGCTGATAAAGAATCTTCGAGGACTTACAAGTTGCCTTGTTTTCCTTATGCATTTCTTGTTTGGATTTACGAAACTATTCCTCTTTGTCAGAAGGCTGGTTTTTGTGAATATGATAGTGATCCAGAATATAGGATTTGTAGATGGTTGAATGTGGGTCTTCCTAATAATAGTGCTGTTGAGAGGAAAGTTTTTTCATCTCCTAAGGTACATTTTTATTTATTTTTTTGATATTATGTAGTTTACATTTTTTTTTTTGAAGTTTATTGGTTACTAATTGTGTTTATTTTTTTTTTTTTTGTTTCGTGATAGCTGAAAGGTGAATATATATTTCCTACAGATGAAGAGAGATCAATGCTTAATCTATCTGGTCTTGAGTTTATTGAGAAGGAAGATTCAGATGTTGATGTTGATCGAGTTGGTGCGATTGGTTTACAATCTTCTATTTTAAATGAGTTAAGGAGGGACGTTAAAAAAGTAATTCAAAAGCAATTACATTTTGATGGGTCTTTTGAGGGTTTTACATCAGATATTAAGTGTAGATTCAAGGAGTTGGAACTCAATATGATTTCCCACATAGATTCTAAGATTGATGAAAGTTTGCAATTTTACTTGGATTTGAAATTTAATGACTTGAAAGAAAAGTTTGATGATTTAAAAGCTTCTCAGAGTGTCGTGGATATCCGTGATGATAGTGGTGGTGATAGTGATGATGTGAGTGTTTATCCATTTGTTAATTGTTTAGTTGTCTTACTATTATTCGTTTGTATGTTTATTAATATTTGTTTTAATGCAGGAATCTGGTTTGAAAGATGGTGTTAATGTTGATTTGGCAGTGAAGGATGTAAATATGATTATTTATTTTTTTTTACTTGTTTATTTTTATTTTATAGTTTTAAAGTTCTTATTTTTATAATTGATGTGTTTGTTTGTTTTTTCAGGATCTAGTTATGAAAGAGGTTGATGATGTAGATTTGGTTACTGAAAATGTTAAAGATTATTCTATTGTATGTTTGTAAATAGTTTTTTATTTTAATGAGCTTTATTTTTTTTTTTTTTGCAATATTAAGTAGTTTTATCTTTTTTATGATTACTTAGTTTTTCTCATATTCTTTTTAATTATTTGTTTGTAACAGGATCCTGTTTTAAATCTTGCTGAAAGTGGTGGTGTGTTGGTTAATGAGGGAGACACTGTTGTAGAGGTTTTGTTCATGTTTCCTTTATAAATATTTTGTTGTTTACAGTTTTGTATTTTATTGTTAAAAGAAATTATTTTGTATATGGATATGATTTATTAAAAGACTAATTAATATGATTTATTATTTGTTATGTTTAATTATTTTTATTTATATCATTATTATTTTCAATATGTTTAATTAGGGTGAAGGTTTACAAAATGTTGGAGATGGTGGTTTGGTTAAAGAAGGACACCTTTGCTTTTCTTGGTAATATTTTTGTTTTCTATTTGTTTTTGTGTTTTTATATAAAAATTTGTTTACATGTAAGCGTTTACGGTATTCTTGTTTACAGGTAATGTGTTTTACTGTTTACATATTTTTTGTGTGTTTTCTATAAGTTTTGACTTTGTTTACAATTTTGTTGTTATTTTATGTAAATATTTTTATATTTTTATTTAAGTTTATGCTTCACAATAAGTTTTATATATGTTTTGTAGGGTGA
The DNA here is from genome assembly GCF_029168945.1 of Cannabis sativa. NCBI lineage: Eukaryota > Viridiplantae > Streptophyta > Magnoliopsida > Rosales > Cannabaceae > Cannabis > Cannabis sativa. The sequence continues at coordinate 23,262,361 of NC_083602.1, read as the reverse complement.
TAATGATGATGTTCCAAGTTTTGATATAATGGGTTTTCTTTCATCTCAGCCCGATGCTAATGCTGATAAAGAGAAGAGGAAAAAACAAGATGAAGATGATCATGCTAAGTTTAAAGATTTAAATAAGAAATCAAAAGATGATGAAGATGATGGTGATGACCAGGTAACCACTTTGTATATTTTATTTTTTATTTCCTTAATTTATTTTTTTTCATATTTATTTTTTATTTTTTTTTTCTCATTATATGTTAATTTCATTTTTTAGGGTATGGGTGGTGATGCTGTTTCTTCTATTGTCAAGGAAGTTATAAAGGGAATTAATGAGGGTGATGACAAATCTAAAAAAGGTGGATCAGTTACCAAGGATGATGTTGGTGGTGAAGCAAGAAAAAATATGGTTGATTCATCTGCAATTGATGTTGTTGTGGCTGGTGTCATTGGGTCTCCTAACTTGTTTGATAGTCAAGGTACAGAAGATAGTATTACTTTGTCAGCCATGGAGATCATTAATGAAAAAATTGAAACCATTGAAGGAAGCCTGAAAAAGGTACGTATAATGTTAATGGAATTAACAGTTTGTCAAAGTATTTCTTTTTTTGTTTGTATATTGGTTTGTTTATTATTGTTTATGTATTAATCTGTTTGATTTTGTTTCTAGGAAAAGAATTTAGAAGCTAATTCTTATGAGTTTGCAAAGAGGGTTCCCAATATTGGATCTGCATTGAGGAGTCCATTTACATCTGATTTTGGTTCTATTGGGAGTAGTAGTAAACCAAAGGGAGAACAATCTAAGTTGCTTGCTTTTTCTTCAGTTGCACTTGACCGTATTGATGATCTTCAGTCTAAACTTTTTGAGCAGTGGTTTAAGGTCGGTTTCAATGATAGGAACAAGATTAAAAAGTTTAAAGAACGTGATAGGAAATTGAAAGTCCCGTTGGATTTTGCAATTATGAAGATTGATGATAAGATGTGGTTTTATGATTTGCTGACTCCTGGAAGAAATTTGTCATGCTCGGTTAGTCCATTTATTTTTTTTATTTTTATGTTTGATTTTAAATGGGTTTTTACATTATATTTGATTTTTTATGAATTTATTTTGGCTTTTTTTTTTCTGATGCAGCATTTGGATGTTTGTTTTTACTACTTGAGAAAGGAGATAAAGTACAATGAGAGTGTAAACTCTTTTGTTAATACCACTGATTGTTTCTTTGCCTTTTGCCTTTGCATTTTTGAGATGTATAATGAGTTTGTTAAGAATGATTGTGACATTGAATCTGTTAAGAAGGACAGCAAAGCTTCTGCATACGTAGCTGGTTTTGGTATGTATTGCAGTAGAAAATGGATTGAATTAGATAATGTCTTAATGCTATTAATCTGATTGATTTGGCTCACTGGATTATGTGCATTTTTGACATACGTTTGAGATGTCTTAAAGTGTGCAATTCTATGAGATTTGGGAGGTACAAGAACTCAGAAAAATTGGTTCGTGCTTTTGCTGTCATGTTGCCTATTTTGTTGTCACATGTAAATTTTTATGATCAAAGGAAAGATATTGATAAGAGCACAGGATTTTTTCAAGGAAAGAGTGAGACAGACCCTTTGGAAATTGTTATCGTTCAAGATTTGCCTCAACAAGAGCAGTGGTAATCTTTTTTTTTTTGTTATTTTTTTGTTTTTATGTTCTTATTTGATTATATTCGTTTCTGTTTCTTTTTTGTATCTAACTGTTTGTTTTTGATTTGTCACAGTGACTGTGGTGTTTTTGTTATAAAGTACGCTGAGTATTTTATTCATGGATTGATTGACAAGATTCCGAAGGAGTTGGACATTCCTTTTGTTCGAAAGAAGCTGTGTGTTGAGCTCTTTGTTCATGCTAAGAAGAAGGAAGTGAGTGGTTATGAATCACCTTCAGAGTATCCTGGGAGGATGGAAAAGGATGGAAAGAAAAAGAAGTAGTTGTTTAATGTAGTTGGAAACACTTTTGTTTCTTGTTGTTTTGATACTTTTGTACGGGTTATTATTGACTAGTTTGGGTAGTTATGAACGTTAAACATATTAACCTTCTTTTTGCTTGGTCATTTTGTCAAACGTATGTATGGATATTGGAACTATTTTCAGTACCTTTAATATGATATTAATGCAGGTTGCTTTTGGAGTTAAGTTTGAAGTTTTTTTTTTTTACTAGATGTGTAATATAATGTAAGATTATTATGGAATTTTATCAGTTTGGTTTTTTGTTAATGGTAGTATGTATTTTTTTTGTTTGTTGTATTCTTTTTTTTGAGTTTGGTCTGATTAAGTTGGTATTTTTCTTTTTTCAGGGTTTGTAAACCGTTGCATATATCTTCTGTTTTTTATTTATATTTTTTGGAAAAGAGGTACACACTTTCAAATCATAGAGGTATTTTTGTTTATTTTTTCAATTTATTATGTTTAAGAAATTAAGTTAAATAATATTGATTACATTTTTTTTTACTATCAAATTAACAACTAAATTGTTTATGAAAATGTTAATTAAGAAGATATTTTTAAAATAGTTTTGTAAATTATAAATCAAGATTCAAATTATTGGTTTTTTCTTTTATATTTTTGAAATCATTTTATTTACAAAATATATTTGTTATGTTTATTTTGTTAATTTTCGTAAAACAGTAAGCACATTTGTGTTCATCTTTATTTATTTATATGAAGGTATTTAAAATGAAAAATCAGAAGTTCTTAGTGTTCCTTTATTTTGTCTTATATTTGTAAAAATAAGAAATCTGAAAGACATTTTTTTGTTGTATAGTTTGTTTCTAAAGTAACTTTCTTCTCTTCAGTGGATTTAGAATTGCTTCATTTTTGCAAGACCGTCGATTATGTCCTTTTTGGTTGCATTTCCCACACTTGACTTTTGTTTTTGTGTCCATTGCTCCTTTATATCTATCTTTCTTTGGCCTCCCAGCTGGTCTTTTATATTTTGGTGGATGTACTGTGATATTCTTCACATCCTCTGGTATATTCCATGATGTTGCTTCACCTAATGGAAGTATGCTATCCTCATATGTTGACATGAAAGCTTCTTTAGTGTAGTAGTAGGAGCAGTATTTGTAGCAAGAGAAGTTTCTTTTGGCTAGTACAGCCATTGCATGCGAGCAAGGCATTTCGTCATAGTCAAACTTCTGACACGTGCATGTTTTGTTTTCCAGATTTACTATGTAGGAGCTTGTATAATCGTGCACTTTGTATACAAGAAGGTTAGCTGTCTCAACCTGCATGAAGAATTTATACAGGTTTTTGTTATTATATTTTTTTCAGAAATTATTTGGTTTACTGTTAATGTTTTTTTTTATATTTTTCAAACAAATTATAAAATTTAATTTAAATTAATGTTAAGTGTACCTTGTATTTTAAGCCCATTTCTCTTTGTTTCTTGAGAGCCTTTTCTGGAATATTTGCCAAAGTAGTGTCCGTTTTCAAGGCTCTATTTTTGTTTTCCCAATACCATCTTTGTACCAAAGAGTGTAGACATTCTAGTAAGGTTGCAACTGGTAATTCTCTTACTGATTTGAGAGCTGCATTCACTGACTCTGCTATGTTTGATGTCATTGTTTTGTATCTTTTATTCATGCTGTATAGCCTTGTCCATTTATCATATCCAACTTCATTGGCCAAGAAATCTCTTATTCTTAAGTCAATGTTGTCCAAATCTTGCATGCATTTCTCAAATTCTTCTATAGTGTAAGCTTTCGAAGCTCCATCAAATGCATGTTTGAGCTCATCTCCTCCTTTTTTGAATTTCATTTTTAGATTTTTGAGCAAGTGATAGCAACATACCCCATGCATTAGGAGTGGGAAGTTTGACTTTGTTGCTTTGTATATACTCTCATGCCTATCCGAGATTATGCATTGTCCTTCTCTTTCTCCATATGTTTCTTTTATTTTTTGCATGAACCAATTCCAGGAGTTGTCATTTTCAGAATCCACTATTGCGAATGCAAGTGGAAATATATGCCGATTTGCATTTTGTGCATTTGCAGTCAATAGAGTACCTCCATATTGGTTTGTCAAGAATGTACCATCTGTGACTATTATTGGGGTGCAATGTTGCCAACCTTTGATTGAAGCTCCTATAGCGAAGTATAGATACTTGAATTTACCATCTTCATCAGTAACAAGATCTGTGATTGTTCCTGTTACATAAGTAACTTTTTAGTTTATTTTATTATTGAATATTTTTGTATACTGTTTTGAATATATTTTGATGTTTTATGTTAAATTATTAATTTTTTTTTTCTATATTAGTATACTATTAAGTTTTTTGATTTACGATATGCAAGAGTATAAAAAGAATACCTGGATTGGATATTTGCATCATGTATAATATGGATGGTATTTCGCCATACGATTCTTGTGGGCAGCGTCTAGCATCCACCATAGCTTTTTCTCTTGCTCTCCAGGCTTTTTGGTAGGATATTGAGACACTATAGTCATCTGCAATGTCGTCTACAATTTCATTTGGAGTGTAGTTTCTTTTTGGGTTGACAAATTTGTTTTTTATCACATGCCCAACTAGGTTGCTTGTGGCTTGAGGATGGTTTCCGGAGGTGATATCTAACGAACATGTATGGTCATATTTTATCTTCCTAACTTTGAACATTTCTGTTTTTCCATGTTTTGAAGCTAGGAAACTCCACTTGCAATTTTCATCAACACAAACGATTTTATAGTCAAGAGTTGATGATCTCTTCACCTTGAATGGCTGGTTTTGTCTAATTGAGTATAGGCTGATTGCATTCTTCAGTGTTTGCTTGTTTGAAAAGACTTGGCCAACATGTATTCTGTCAATTTGAGGATTTGTAATTACTTGGTTTATCTCTGAACTTGTTTGCAGTGCTTGTTGTGCATGATCATAAGCATAATCTGCTACCAATTGTGCATATTCTGTTCTTGTTGGTAACTGTTCAGTACACTGCATACTTGTTTCTCCAATTTCTAAATAATTGTTGCTGGCAAGACATTCAGGTGATGCTGATGATTCAAATGTGTTTACCATCAAAGGGTATCTTGTTTCATCATCATTTTTCTTCCTTATTTGATGGTAGAACTTGCAGCCATTGTCATCTTTGATGGTTATAGGTGGTATCCCTTCTTTAATTTGAAATTTCACTGTAATTCCATACTTGTTTCTGTCTATTGATAAGGTTTCATAGATCTCCTGTGCAAGAACATTATAGGAACATTTTATTGGGATTAGTATACCTGCCACTTCATAATCATTGTATGTTGTTTTGTCTACCCATGTTCCATTGTAGAAAAGGATGATTGTCATGGGGTCCATTGGTTCCTGTGTGTTATCATATACATATTAGTTTATTTATTATTTTTTTTTAATGAAATTTTAAGTATTTGTGAAAATTAATGTTGATATTTTTTTGCACAGTAATTATGTTTTTGTTTGGAAAAAAAAAAAATCGATGAATTGCATTTAGCATAAACATGAAGAAATTGCACTGTGAATAGGAAAATTTATGATCATGTTATTTGTAATGATATTTCTTAACAATGTAATATTACAACAAAGATATAGATTACCTTTTTCTGTTCGATGATTATTTTTGGTTGCGCGAAGAACAGAGCACAGTCAACAAGTTTTTCTGCAGGTAACGATTTTTCTCCATTGTTTTATTTTTTGGCCAGCAACATCTCTGCAATCTGTGTTGTGTTGAGGATCGTTTTATGTTGTTGAGAAACAACTTCGATTGTTGCTTTTCGATTGAAATACTGGAGATTGTTGCCGAAGCTTTTTTCTTCGTCAATGGTGTTTTCTGTTTTCAGGATCTAATAAGAATTTTCTATGTTTTTTACTCACAGTAACACAGAATCGAAGTCGTAGACAGATTCGAAATCGTTTTTTGATTTCGATTTGTTGATTATTGAATTTCAGGTTGTATTCCAAGCTTTTTTTGGTCGTTAATGGTTTTTTTTTTTTTTGTAAAAATGATTCAAATTGATTTGAAAACTAACAAATCGTGAATTTATATGTTCTTGTATGTGCGTTTGTATTTCACGCACTGGTTGTAAGATTCATATTCCATTTTTTGTTAATTTTTTGGCGCGTATGGTCGATCGTGTTTTTTTTGTTTGCGTTATTTTTTTTTTTCAATTCAGGTAGGAGAAGCCTACGTGTCACGTTATTAGGGTTCATTTTTTTAATTAAGGTTATTTCTGTTAATTGATTATATTATAGGTATAATACTAAAATTTTCCCTAATATTATTTGCTCTCTCTTTACTTTTTTCTTTTTTTTTTTAATTTTTTATTAAGTTTATAAATATTATTGTTTATTTAATTAAAAACATATTTACATATAATTTTTTTAACAAATAATTCGTATTTACAAATTGACACTCTAGATTGGTTTCAGTCTATTCTAATATATATATAGATAGATATTTTTTTTTACATTTTTTAAATAATATTAAATATTTAATTTAATCTAAAAAGAACTCAATAATATTTAAGTATTAAATATTACACGTTTTTTCTTAAACTATCAATCATCTTTTTTTTTTTTTGAACTATCAATGACGATATTTTTTCTTTAAATAAAAATATTAAAAAAACTCAAATACATTTAACTTTAAACTCAAATTAACTTTAACCACAAATATCAAATATCACCACGTTTTTTTTTTTAAACAATCAATCATCTTTTTTTTTTTTTCTTTATCTAGATATTTAATACCATGTGTTTTATCTAAATACAAGTTAGGTATCTTGTATTTTTAATAATGCTTATTTGGTATCCTATATTTTAAAATCATACATATTTAGTACCCTAAATTCAAATTTTTTTGATAAAATTTATCAATACAATCAAATTATTTAAAATTTTATGAATTCTGAATTCAAATTTAATGCGTTAATTATATATAACTGAGAACTGTTTGGTTAAATTAGTAAAATTATATTGATTAAATTCTACTTTAAGGTACCAAATATGTACAATTTAAACATATAAAGTACCAATTAAGTATTATTGAAAATACAAGGAACCAAATATCTTTTTCGTCAAAATGTAACTAAATGAGTATATTCTCTTTTCTTAAACCATCAATCACGTTTAATTTTTTTGAAAATAAAGATATTTGAAAAACTCAAATATCAAATCTTTTTCATAATTCAACTTATTACTACTAGTTTTAAATATATATATATATCTAAATTTCATAATTTAACTTAATAATTAAATTTTCTAAATTTATTTGATAGAGTGTTTTTTTCTTACTACTTAAATAGTGATACAATTAGAGTTCGTAGATTATAGAATTCTCTTAATACTAAGAAGAATGGAGAATTAATAAATCTTGATATGATTTTTATTTATAAGAAGTAATTATTATTTTTATTCGTATTTTTCCTCTGTCTTTTCGTCAATTATTAATTACTCAATGTATCATGATTGTTGTGATTTTTTTATTTATTATTTTCACTCATTTTATGTAATGATCGCTTTAGTAATTTGGATTAGTAAAGGCAATTAGCACAAATTTATGTTATTTTATAATTATTTATGAATTTATTTAATTTTGGACCCCATTATTTAGAAATAAATATTAGAATTATAATTTCTCAATTCTGGAGATTTTATTAAACTCTAGGGGTATTATTTAGCTTATATGTGAAATATGCAATTTTTGTAATTTTTGCTCGGCGACAACGGAAAATGCGATGGATGGCTAGTTTGATCACATGGGTAAGTTTAGAACCTTATTTCTTAGTGGGAAATATTTTTGAGAAAATAAAATATCGGGATTGAGCGGGGTTATGGATTTTGACCATTTTACCCCTAGCTTTTGGAATACCCTAGTTTTATGAGTAAGGGCATTTTGGTCATTTGGTTAAGTAGTGTGTTAGGTGGCTGCCCAACTTTGTGACACCTTGCACCCTTTTTCTCAGCCAAGGATAAGTTAACTAATTAATTTTATTTTAATTAGTTAGACAGAAAGAGGAAAATTAGAAGGAAATACAAAAATTCAAAGGGAAAGCTCTCTTTCTTCTCTCTCTCTCTTCGAAACCAGCAAGAACAAGGGGAAGGGCTGCTGATTTGTGGTGATTTCAGCAAAGAAATCTTGGGAGAATCAAGCTAAGGTAATCCATACTGGAACCCTTCTCTAGTTTTTAAGTTTTTGCTTAGTTTTAAACTTGTGAAATTGTAAATTGGGGGCTGTTAGGGTTTGATGCTTGTTCAGTTCAAATTCTAGGGTTAGTTTGGATTGATTTTAGTTCCTAGCAGCTGGTTTTGAGGTTTGTTGTAGGTTTTGAGCAAGTTTAAGCTTTGAGTTCAAAGCTTTGGTCTTTAATGGCAAGTTGAGTTTCAATGGTTTGTTCTGTGATTTTCTGGCTGGAATATATTGTGTATACCCTTATTAGGTACTCTGAAAGGTTTCATTGCATTTGGTGGAGAATTGAGCAAAGAATGAAAGGTTTTGGGAAATCAGGTGCAAACCGGCTAGCCGGTTTGCAGATCCTCTAAAACCGGCTAGCCGGTATTGGCAGGGTTCCCTGGGCCTTTCATTTTCTCAATTTCGTCTTTGCGGTGCCTTGGTTAGGTGTTTCCCCATTTCCAGAGTTAGAATAACTTATAGAAAGTATAACAGAACCTAGGGTTTTGGTTTGTGTTTCCCGAGATTAGGGTTTTAATCATGTAACTTACTTGGTTTTAAAATGTGATTAGGGCATCCATCTAGCACAAGATTTCCATTTAGGTCGGCCAGCACACTTGAATTCAGAAATAAGGTAAGAACTGAATATAATGTGTGATATGATTATCTGAGTGTATGTATATGTTATGTGTATATGCATGCTTAAAGTGTTAATTGCACTATCAACGCTTGTACGGTTATGGTACAGAGTGCATGTTGGGTTTTATGCCCTAAATAAAACTCATTTCATATAATCAGATTTACTTATTAATAAAGATCAGAAATAACATTTTATGTTGCATGGTTCACATGATTTATTTCATGATTATGTTTATATAATGTATGAATTCTTTTTAAGTCCAGAACATATGAGTTTGTTAGAGATTATAGTGTTGTTAGCACAGTGGAATATAATCTTTATTGTATGTTCAAAAGTTTATTCCCTGATTTGTCAGAACACTGGATTTAGATTGACATGGTAAAATCAGCGATAGGTATTCTTACACCTTGGAAAAGTGTTATGTCCTTTCCAGGACATTAGCAAAGTTTACCAGTATCGGATATATGGAGTATACATCGGAAGGGACCGATATTGAACTTTGATTAGATATATTAAAACTTACTGTAATATCTATTCAATTCAATATCACATGTTGATCCTAGATCAAATGATCTTAATCCTGATATGGTTAGGTTCAATCTCAAGAGTGTTATCCGTGTTCTTTGATTTGTTAGTTGAACCTACTTTTGACAGTCAGGGTGATACGTACATTTTTGGAACACGGTAATGCAATTGAGTGGGAGCGCTAAGATAAATATGGAATCTATAGCTTCTATCTGGCAAATAGAAGTAAAGGATGATTTCCTTCGAGCTTAACCAAACGAAGATAAATGGTGGAGATCTCATTTCACTTAGGTGAAATATCATTTATATAGGGTTAAGTGTTTTAAGGATAAAATACATTGAAGGTGTAGCGGTAACAGTAGTGCCTTTTCAATGTAGATCATCTATATAGAGGATCATTGATCACATTAGGGTTATAACAATGGATAACTAATGACGTGTCTATATCGTGGAACATATAGAGCGTTCTATATGACTGATAGTGCAATTCCAAGTTCTAAGTGTGGATTCAATGAGGAATTAATAAGTTAGGGAACTTACTTGGTAAATTCGGTTCGACTTATTGGAAGCTCGGTTATATAGACCCATGGTCCCCATACTAGTTGAGACCATACTGCTTGTAAGACTCAGTTAATTGATTTTAATTAATCAATTATAATTCTAAAAGTTAGACTATGTCTACTTTATGAATTCTCACAGTTTAAGGATGAAATCGTAAGAAAAGGGTTTTTAGGTTTAATTATTAATTAAGAGACTTTGCATGTCTAATTAATAATTATTTTAAATGACAATATTATTTAATAATCTATTATAGTTATTAAATAATTAGTTTTGACATTTAAATGATTAGAATTGGAAAAGTGGCATTATTGGAGAAATAGAAATAAAATTGAGAAAACTGCAAAATCCAAGTGAGGCCCATTTCACCCTATGGCCGGCCACATGGTTTGGTTTTCCCATTTATTATTTTCAATTTTAATTGCCATGTAATTGCTAATCAAAGCCTAGCAAAAATAGGAAAGTGGTGGATCACACTAAATAAGGCAGTTAATCAATTACACAGTAAAAGAGGAAATTGTTTATTTGGAAAGTTGTGCTCTCCCTTTTCCCTATATAAAGCAACCCTTGTTCTCTTCTCTTGCATGTCTTTGTATGCTTGATAAGCCACGAAATTATGAGAGAAAAATAGACAAAAATTTCGAAAATCCTTGTGAGATGAGTAGTGCCCACATACATCAAGTGGTATCTCAATCATAGTATGTAAGACTATGGAAATTCTGCATCAAAGAAGGAGAAAAGAAGATCCAGGTTCAGATCTTGGTGATGCTCTGCTACAGAAAGGAATCAAGGGCTAGAGATCTGAACGGAAGGAGTCATAATATTTTGCTGCACCCACTGTAAGGTTTTCTAACTTTATATGTGTTTATTTTCATTGTTTTAGAATTCATATTAGGTTGTTAATCCAACATACATGATAGTAAATAGATCCTGGTAAAATAATTTCCAACAACTGGCACCAGATCCATGGTAATGATTTACTTTCATGTAATATGAATAAAAACGATGATTGATATGTTTTTTTGTGTTGATTTGGACGGTTTCATGTTGGTTTATGTGCTTATGTGATGAATGTTAATGTTGTACGAAATTTTTCCATGAAAAATATTTTTTCATTTTTTGAAAATATTTTATGTGACAGTCAGTAGTCCCGTGATCCGTAAAGGGAAACACCGGGTAAGCTGTGCAATCCCACACCGCCTGGGGAAGGTCAAGTGGGATGATTCTGAGACTGTGTAGGTATGAGACTACACAGTTAAAGAGAGCTTAAATGGATTGATTGGTACTACCTATATCAACAAGGTGCATCTTGTTTTTCGGTAGCCCATCACGAAAGAACTCCACAGTTAAGCGTGCTTGGCCTGGAGTAATTTAAGGATGGGTGACCTCCTGGGAAGTTTTCCCAGGAAGCGTGCGAGTGAGGACAAAGCACGCTGGAAACACTCGTGTTGGTCTGTAGGGCTAGTCATCAATCCAGGAAGCAGTCAGAGTGGCGTACTTGTGTATAAGAGCCATTCATTCCGTGGGTGTAAGGACCCAATGGAGGCTTGAAGCGGGGACATTACAAATGGTATCAGAGCCTTGACCCAGCCGGAAGTGTGGTCGACGAGGACGTCGGACCCTGTAAGGGGGGGTGATTGTGACAGTCAGTAGTCCCGTGATCCGTAAAGGGAAACACCGGGTAAGCTGTGCAATCCCACACCGCCTGGGGAAGGTCAAGTGGGATGATTCTGAGACTGTGTAGGTATGAGACTACACAGTTAAAGAGAGCTTAAATGGATTGATTGGTACTACCTATATCAACAAGGTGCATCTTGTTTTTCGGTAGCCCATCACGAAAGAACTCCACAGTTAAGCGTGCTTGGCCTGGAGTAATTTAAGGATGGGTGACCTCCTGGGAAGTTTTCCCAGGAAGCGTGCGAGTGAGGACAAAGCACGCTGGAAACACTCGTGTTGGTCTGTAGGGCTAGTCATCAATCCAGGAAGCAGTCAGAGTGGCGTACTTGTGTATAAGAGCCATTCATTCCGTGGGTGTAAGGACCCAATGGAGGCTTGAAGCGGGGACATTACATTTTATTTGGATTCCTTGTGAAAAATTGAGCAATTTTTGTTTTTACGGAACTCGATTCCGATAAAAATTGAAAGAGTTATGATTTTTGGAAAATCAGGGTTCAATGGTGTTCCCTACAAATTGCGAATTTTGTGGATTTTTCTCCAAAAATCCAATTTTTTCATGGGATTGTTTCCCAAAACTCTTTTTTCCATTTTTAAATATTTCTTAATTGAAATGTTTTCAATTTTAAATATTTTCAATTTGGAATTTTTCCAATTTTTAAATATTTCTATTTTGGAATGTTTTCAATTTTAAATATTTCCTATTATGGTCAGATTTAAAAATTTGTTAACTTCTTTAATATTTATTTATTATTTAATTATAAGATTAGATATTTTGATATTTAAGATATTTTGAATTAAAAGATAACTTTGTCTTTTTATTTAAAATATTATATTAAAATTATCTTATATGACAAATTAAATAATTAATAAATTTGAAATTAACATAGATATTTTATAGATATACTTACCATAATATTTTCAAATTCAAAAATTTGTTATTTTGTTTAATATTTAATTATTTATAAATTATAAGTTTAAAAATGATATTTTTTCTATATATATCATTTTTTCCTTATTAAAAATTTAGAAATCATATCTTAAATATTTAAATAACATAGAGATTTTTGTAGAGATTTGAATATTGCTTAATTTTAGATATTTTGACATATAATTATGGTAATTATTATTTATTTATTATTTTATTCCTAAAATAATAATTATCTAACCAAATCTATTTTAAAATTGGTTTGATTTATTAAATTATAAGATCTTAAATGATTGAAGATTCTTTCCTTTCAAATCATTGATCTTATTAGATTTTAATTTAATTTGATTCAAATAAACTTAGATATTTTAAAATTAGTTTCCTTTATTTGGTTAGTTTAAGAACAATAATTTAATTATATTAATATCTTATTTCACATCTGTTACATGGACAATGTTTGTTTATTTTATATTGTTTATTCAAAAACTTTTTTAACAAACCTATTATTTATTTGATCTAAATTGCTATGATTAACTTGTTGACAGATCCAATGATCTGATTTTAATCATAGTCCAATTGTCAATAGATCTTATAAATAATTTGTAACAGGTAAATTTTGTACTTCTTTCATCTGTGTAAACCTAGTAACATGATAGGGCCCATCTAAATCATTTGACCTGTGTGAGCCTATATGTTTGCTTTTGGGCTTAGATGCATATAGGAAGCCCATTTAAGTTTTTACTAAGTAAATGAACTAGGTTGCAAAAATAAATTTTGACATTAGGAAATTTATTTAGGCCCAATTAGATTTGGGCTTATTCAATGAATAACAATTGTTTATTTTAAGGTTAAATTCCTCTCTTTTGGGCCTTGTGTGAGAGTTGGGGGCCAATAGAAGTGGGTACGACATACTGAACCCAGCTCCCCCTCACATGAACTACCCTAATTGTGAAGGCCCATTTGCCTTATTTAAATAATTGTATTAGGTTAATTATATTAGTCTAACCTAATTAAAATTGAATTAGCAACATAATTAACTTTTAAAATATATGAAATATATTTTTCATGTAATATTTTAAAGTTAATTTTAGAAAAATACTTAGTTAATGATATATATATTCTAGATAGTTATTTCTATTACTAATTATAATTTCTAATATTAAATAGGAAAATATCATAGATTGTGAAATTAAATGTTTCCTAATTAATTTTGGTACAATCTAAGTTTAGTATATTTTTCTAGTATTAAACTAGAATTAATAATTAAGTTTCCTCTTTACTTAATTATTTATTTCTTGAATTTAATACATTTAATTAAATTGAAAATTCAATATCTAAGTTGATTTTTTAATCATGATACTTTAATATTGTTATTTTCATGTTATTTAATTAAAGTTGAAAATTATTTTAAGTTTGGAATCTTATTTCAGAATAACTTAAGTTTGAATAATTTTCAAAATATATTTTATTTTATTTTATTAATCATTTTCTAAAATTTCGAAATTGCATCACCTTGATGCAGAAATTTCGAATTTTATTTGAAAAATAGATTAAAGTTGAAAATTATTTATTTAATTTTGGACCAACTTAAATCATTAATTTTTTCATTTAATGATTAATTAAAATAAATGAACTAAAATATATTATAATTAGAAATTGGATTAATTAGTCAATGAAAGTCTAGATAGATATTATCTGTTTTGCTTGAAGTATTTTTCTAGTGTATTTAATTAAATAGAAAATTAATATTTAAGTTGATTTTTTAATCATGATACTTAAATATTTGAAATTTTTCTTAGATATTTAATTAAATAGGGAAATTATATTTTTTGTTGAAAATTAATTTTTATTAATTTTGGGCCAACATAAAATTAGGGTAATTTTCCAAGATTTATTTTTATTTTATTTTAAAGCATTTTCGAAATGCAATATATATTTATAGAAAATTAAATTTGAGTTGTAAATTGATTTTGAAACAACTTAAATTGAATAATTTTCTAAATATTTATGGAAATTATTACTAAGATGGAAATGATTCACGTTATTTTCATATCCATCTAAGTATAATTTATGAATATTACATTAAAATTTATATTTAGAATATTTTATTCTAAATTGGAAATTTTAATTAAATATATATTTAAAATAAATTGATTAAAATAAATATTAGAAGAAAATACAACCTTCATTAAATAATGAGCTTTATTATAAGGATATTCGATCTCCATTGTTGGTTTTAAATAGCTATTGTTTTAGTGAGTAATCCTCCCTAATGGAGGAACGTTCATTAGCAAGTTAGCACCGTTTAATCTCGAAAGATAAGTAATCTTGTAAGTTTTTTATATAGTTTATGATCACCCTAATGGTGGCGACTGTATAGACTTGCAAGAATATGAAACAATGGTGGAAGCTCATAAGATAGAATAGCCTTGACTCTCACCTAAACGGGACAACGCGGATTTCAATCTTAATCGAATAAAAGGTTGCTAGAATGTTGATCATTTTAGATGAGCTGACAACTCTATTCAATGGATGGTAGCTTTGACTCTCGCCTAAACGGGACACTGATATCATTTTGTTGAAAACCTTGGAAATTATTTCGGATTGTATAGTATTTTCACTTATCATTCCTACTTGCTATGTGCTTCATAATTTTTGAATTGTGTATGAATTTGTATTGAACCATGTTATTTTCTGTTATTAAATTGTAGTGTAATTTCGAATCTTCATTGTTGGTCTAACTTAGCTTGTTTTTCTAATGAGATAAATCCCTAATGGATTTTCACCATTAGACTAACATAGTAGTGTTAGATCTCGAAAGATAAATATTGTATATGCAACATCTAGCTGTTCATCAATTGATGACACCTTAGACTAGTATTTTACAATATGAAACAAGAAGATTGTATAAATAAGATTACTTTGACTCTCGCTAATCGGAGCATCGTTGGATTCTTATTTAAAACGAAATCATCCTAATTCCTCTTAGCTTATTCATTTCGAATTAGCTTAATGACATATCATTGGATGAATGGTCTATAAATCATATAAAGTCATTCTATATTTTCTCTTAAGAAATTAAATGACGCATATGATTATATTCCCGGAATTCTATCCCTAAATGATATAAATCCTCAATCTTAGATATCTCCTACTTGTATAGGCAAATCATAGAGTTAGATTAGTAGTGGTGGTCCAAGAAAGAGTTACTAATTATACAGTTACACTTTCACAAGTGTTTCATAACCATTTTCTTTCAATGAATTTAAAACTGTATGAGTTTAGTATTCTGTGACCAGAATCCACTTGCACTATTCTAAGAACTCTTTGTTGTAACTAAAAGATACAACAACATTTCATGAATCTATGGCATTTGTATCTTGTTCATAGTGGTTTTGACAAGATCATTCTCAGCAAAGAGTTAATATGCCTATATCCACTGAAAGTATAATCATCTCATTCGCAAATGGATGTACATTCAAGAGTGGATATGAGTCTTTGTTGTATTCTTAAAACGATCACTCTAGATTTTACCTTATGCAAAAGAAATTTGAAATGTTTGAAAAATTTCATGAATTTCTAGCAATGGTAAGTGGTTAAAGATCTTGCGAACTGATAGGGGTGGAGAAAAAGTTAGTAGATATGCAGTTCAAAGATCATTAATTTGATTTTGAATTATATCCAAACTTACCTCCCCAGAAATTCGAGTTGCATATTGATGATTAGTTACTAGTCGTTGCCTAAATCCTTCTATGGTAATATAATTTCAGAATGATGCAAATAGTTGTATACTTAATGTAAATCATTACTAGATTCATGGATGACCTAATCGAAATCTTAAGAAAAGCTAGAACAGCTAACCCTGGTTTGCATGTTTGTTAGCTATTCTAAGTGATTAGGGGTGGATCATCCCATAGTCATTAGATAAGAAAGTGTTTGTTTAAACAAATACTACTTTTCTAAGAAAATGACTGAGTCTGAAAATAAAGTAGCAAATAAAGGAGATATTTTTTTCTTGATTCCAAAAGTGTTCTATCATCTTATTTTACAAGATGATCCCACTTCCTCTGTTGTCTTAACACAACCGAAGAGGTCAATACCATTTAGTTTTCTTAGACATAATTCACGGTACCTTGTCGTAGTGGGAGAGTTTCTAGGAACTCACCTTCTTATGACTTGGAAGACACTAGTGATTAACATCCATTGTGAGTTTAAACAAGTAATAGATTGTCAAGATAAGAAACTAAGAAGAAAGCCAATAGAACTATGGTTTGATCCATTCACATGGAGTAACTTAAAGTTTTCTGTTACAAGGACATGAAAGGATATTTTCGTTAATAAGTCTATTCAATGGACTCAACAAAACTTCCTATTCCTAGTATTATAGTTTTGAGTTTATCTAAACCTATGGCTTGTGGTATACCTGGAAATTACTTACTCTAGTGCAAGCATGAGATGCTGATGCATTTTCTTTCCAATGGAAATCTATAGAAGCTTCACAACTTCTTAGATATAGATTTTATTTATCTAAGGAAAAGTCTCAACTATTCCAGAGAAGATAAAGCCATGAAAGAATTTCTTAAATCAACAGTGAGAGGTCTCAGATATGCTTTAGTATGCCTTAGACCAGACACCTGCTGTTGAGTGGGAGTAATGAGTAAGTATCAGATTAATCCAGGAGAAGAACATTGGAAGACAATCAAGTAAATCTTAAGATTAAGAAGAGAAACTATATGTTAGTCAATAAGGGTAGTTTTGAAACTCTTAGACTACACCACATCAGATTTCGAGACTTGCCTTTGTGCTAGAAAGTTTGCTGATGAGATGGTGATTACTTTGGGGGTGGAGTAGTGATTTTGGAAAAGTGTAAAAACTTATCTGAAATCTCTTGGTCTACCAGAGAGAGACTGAATGTTAAAAGTTGCAGGAAAGATACTTATTCAGTCTAAGGAAAGTTTTATACTTTTGTGGCACCGTTCCAACTTGCCTTAACTACTAGGGTTACTTCCTGAATAACGAAAGAGTAGTTGCCAAAAGTGTAGAATCCAGTATCCCATGAGAGTAGACATATAGAGAGGAATTTCACATTATCAAGGATTTTGTGATTAAGGAAGAGTAATGATGAAGAAGAGGTTGTGTTAAATTCAACCTGTCAGATCCTATTACGAAGAGTTTACTACTATTACACTTGATTGGTATATCAAGGTGTTAATGATTATTTGAAATGCACTTTTTGTTTTCTATTAGTGCAAGTGGGAGTTTATTGGGTTTTATGCCCTAAATAAAACTCATTTCATATAATCAGATTTACTTATTAATAAAGATCAGAAATAACATTTTATGTTGCATGGTTCACATGATTTATTTCATGATTATATGTATATAATGTATGAATTCTTTTTAAGTCCAGAACATATGAGTTTGTTAAAGATTATAGTGTTGTCAGCACAGTGGAATATAATCTTTATTGTATGTTCAAAAGTTTATTCCCTGATTTGTCAGAACACTGGATTTAGACTGACATGGTAAAATCAGCGATAGGTATTTTTACACCTTGGAAAAGTGTTATGTCCTTTCCAGGACATTGGCAAAGTTTACCAGTATCGGATGTATGGAGTATACATCGGAAGGGACCGATATTGAACTTTGATTAGATATATTAAAACTTACCGTAATATCTATTCAATTCAATATCACCTGTTGATCCTAGATCAAATGATCTTAATCCTGATATGGTTAGGTACAATCTCAAGAGTGTTATCCGTGTTCTTTGATTTGTTAGTTAAACCTACTTTTGACAGTCAGGGTGATACGTACATTTTGGGAACACGGTAATGCAATTGAGTGGGAGCGCTAACATAAATATGGAATCTATAGCTTCTATCTGGCAAATAGAAGTAAAGGATGATTTCCTTCGAGCTTAACCAAACGAAGATAAATGGTGGAGATCTCATTTCACTTAGGTGAAATATCATTTATACAGGGTTAAGTGTTTTAAGGATAAAATACATTGAAGGTGTAAGCGATAACGTAGTGCCTTTTCAATGTAGATCATCTATATAGAGGATCATTGATCACATTAGGGTTATAACAATGGATAACTAATGACGTGTCTATATCGTGGAACATATAGAGCGTTCTATATGTCTGAGAGTGCAATTCCAAGTTCTAAGTGTGGATTCAATGAGGAATTAATAAGTTAGGGAATTTACTTGGTAAATTCGGTTCGACTTATTGGAAGCTCGGTTATATAGACCCATGGTCCCCATACTAGTTGAGACCATACTGCTTGTAAGACTCAGTTAATTGATTTTAATTAATCAATTATAATTCTAAAAGTTAGACTATGTCTACTTTATGAATTCTCACAGTTTAAGGATAAAATCGTAAAGAAAAGGGTTTCTAGGTTTAATTATTAATTAAGAGACTTTGCATGTCTAATTAATAATTATTTTAAATGACAATATTATTTAATAATCTATTTTAGTTATTAAATAATTAGTTTTAACATTTAAATGATTAGAATTGGAAAAGTGGCATTTTTGGAGAAATAGAAATAAAATTGAGAAAACTGCAAAATCCAAGTGAGGCCCATTTCACCCTATGGCCGGCCACATGGTTTGGTTTTCCCAATTATTATTTTAAATTTTAATTGTAATTTAATTGCTAATCAAAGCCTAGCAAAAATAGGAAAGTGGTGGATCACACTAAATAAGGCAGTTAATCAATTACACAGTAAAAGAGAAAACTGTTTATTTGGAAAGTTGTGCTCTCCCTTTTCCCTATATAAAGCAACCCTTGTTCTCTTCTCTTGCATGTCTTTGTATGCTTGATAAGCCACGAAATTATGAGAGAAAAATAGAGAAAAATTTCGAAATCCTTGTGAGATGAGTAGTGCCCACACACATCAAGTGGTATCTCAATCATAGTATGTAAGACTATGGAAATTCTGCATCAAAGAAGGAGAAAAGAAGATCCAGGTTCAGATCTTGGTGATGCTCTGCTACACAAAGGAATCAAGGGCTAGAGATCTGAACGGAAGGAGTCATAATATTCCGCTGCACCCATTGTAAGGTTTTCTAACTTTATATGTATTTATTTTCATTGTTTTAGAATTCATATTAGATTGTTAATCCAACATACATGATAGTAAATAGATCCTGGTAAAATAATTGCCAACAGTGCATTGGTATAGTGAATATTGTTGTGAGTACAGTACAGTGGTACCAACACAAGTACGGGAAAGTGTTGAGGTGTGTGGTATATCACTCAGTGGTACTCAGGGGTACGAAATAAACCCTACCAACACTCATACAGTGAGGTACGTTGTGTATGTGGTATAGTGGCTGTACCCTAGTATTGAACGTTCTTACTCATCTATTAAGCCTTGTAAGTAGGTGTATGGGCGCCTAATTACAGGTCGGAAATTATATGATATGTTATATGCATTTCTTACTGAGTCTGTCGACTCACAGTTCTGCTTCCATGTGTAGGTAAAGGAAAGACGAAAGCTGAGCAGGAGTGAACCTAAGCTAGGGTGAGATTGTACATGTCAAAGCAGCGCGACCTGGAGTTTTCGGTCTCGGGACATCTAGGGATTGTATTTTGGTAGTCGCTGTGCGACCTGTAAAATGTGTATTTTGGAATATTAACTTTTGAAAAGTTTGAAAACGGGATCCCGACACTTGTAAATATTTTAATATATTATAAAGTTTATTAAATAATATAAAAGTTTTAATTTAACACGTTTTTCAAGAAAATTCTTTGATTAGCAAAGATTGCACTGTAATTAAAAAAGCACTGTAGCGTGCCTTAGCATTAGGGCGTGACATTTTATTTCTTTAGATTATTCAAGGCAATGGGTAGTATCTATCTATGTCTATGTATAAAGTTGAAGAATGAGACTATGATGTGACAGTTAAAAGTTATTTTAGGTAATTAATTTATAATAGAATATGTTTCACTTATGTATAAAAGTGAATACTTACCAATCAATGTTTGATTTATTTTATGTACAGAGCAATTCAATTAGAAAAGATATTAACGACGACTACAAGTGAGATACAGTGATGATATCATTAAATGTAGTAGTGACTATAAATGAAATACGGTAATAACAATTATTTTAAAATTATATGATAAGTTTTCAATAAATATATATTTTAAAATTATACATAAAAATAAATTTGAAATTATTTGATACGATTTTATTATTTAATAAATATTCATACATATAATTTAAAATGTATATAAATAGCCGCACGCGAAGCGCGGCCTGTTAACTAGTTATATATATCTCTATTATAAGGTATATATTTTCTGTTATATGGTATATAAATTTTATTGTATAATATATCATTTTATTTTAGATAAGGCATGTTTAGTTTTTATTTTATTATACATAAATGTGATATATAATTTTGTTAGTATGATAGATACATTTTTTTTTTAATAATATTATATTATTTTATTTTATTTTTTATTGTAGGTATATAATTTTTCTTCTATGGTATATAGTTTTTGTTGTCTATAGTATATTATTTATTTAAGATGATATTTAGTTTCTATTTTATTATATATAAATTTTTTGGTATGTATTCACATTTTAATGGTGGTATATATAATTTTGTTAGCATGCTATATATATATATATATATTTTGATTATTAATTTAGTATTGTTATAATTTCTTTGTGGTATATAATTTTATTACTATGGTATATTAATTTTTAGTACTACGATATATCAAATACTACTATATATATTTAATGATCTAATATATTTATTCATTTTTGTTACAATATAATAATATGCAATACTAAAAAAATTATATAACTTAATTTTATTATTATATATATATTTTTTTTAAAAAAATATGTGATAAATGTATTTGTATAATTCTTATTAGCTAATTTATTATATTTGGTCATTTTCTTAATTTTTTTTTAAAAGGGGACATTTTTACTAACTTAGTTTCCAAATTTAGGACCATTTTGCATTAGTAAAAACAACAAAAACTTAGTAAAGTTTATGTTGTTCTAGAAAAAATAAATAAAGAAAAAAGAGATCTTTTTTTACTTAGAAAGTTTGAGTTGTCTACTGTTCTTCTTCTTCCTCTGTATTGTTCTTCTTGAAGATATTCTTACAACATAGGCTCTCTGTTTACTGGTCTCTCTCTCGCTCTCTCTCATCAAGCACATCTTGAGGGCTAAAGTTCAAACAATTGTATAAAAAAAATAAGTAAGTAAAGGAGAACATGAAGAAGAAGATGAACATGAGAGAGAGATGAATAGCTTAAGATGATGAAAAAAAATATGAAATCATGAAATGTGGGGTAACGTGTGATTATAAAATAAATATAATATATAATTTTTTTTTTAAATTCTTACCTTTTTTAAAAAAAAATGTGAGCTGCCATGATTTGACCATAAGCATCACATCAACAATTTTTTTAAAAAATTAATTAATAAAAATAGAGAAAGGCATGTAAAATATCAAGTGGCAGTATAAGCATTATAAAAGACACTTAAATGTACAGTATTTTTGTAATTTCTATCGCATGGCAGTATAAAAGTAATAAAATGAAAAAAAAAAGTGTACAATTGTGAGTTGGGCTGAAAGGGTGGTCATAAGCCCAAAGACATTACTATTGGACGAGAGCACTACTACAGTAATAGACTGAATCTGAAAGTGCAGTCCAAAGTCCAAGATGCATTAGACTGGGCCATGGTGGGCCGGACCACAATCATGGTGGCCAATAGGCTGTTCACAATCAAGAATACTAATACAATAGCAGGGAGCCACCCACCACACTATGATCTGAATATGATGAATATCAACCATGGATTATATGCTTCATTAATAGTTCTTCACTTAAATTTTTCTTTTGCAGAAAAATCATTCATACCCTTGTTTGTACTGCTAGTAGTATTAATAGAAAGGCTAATTAGTATCTTTGTTACATGTCAAAATAAAAGGGAAATTTGAAATTCCATGCTTACAATACTCTAAAAGTTTTTTCCTAAATGCATAGTTATTAAAATTGGTCATATATGACCACATTACTAATATCCCACAAATACCCCTCCCATTTCAAAAACTAAAATCAAAAACTCAAAACTTCTCTCTCTCCCTCTCGCTGAACGACGCCATAGCCTACACCCACATCCCACGACGCCACAGCCTTCACCTCCGACGACCATCGACCCACCACCACCGATGGCACCGCACGACCACCAGCACCGGTATCGACCACCCACAGTGGGTTTTTGGGTTTTTTCAGATCTAAGGTTGAAGACATCGGGCCTCCTATTGGCCCGATGCCGTCCGATGGGTTACAAAAGGCACAGCCCGATGGGTCCGATGGTTACAAAAGGCACGGTCCGATGGTATTTGTGGGGTCCGATGCGATTTTTGTGGGGTCCGATGGGTTACAAAAGGCAGGGGGTCCGATGGTTACTAATGGCAGGGGGTCCGATAGTGTATGAGAAATGGGATCCGATGGGATTTTGTGGGGTCCGATGGGTTACAAAAGGCAGGCCCGATAGTGTCTTGGGTATGGGGTACGATGGGTGCTGATGGTCGGTGCTGGTGGTGGTGGAATGATGTTACTGAAATCCTCTCAATTGTATGTACTGTAAATATGGTTCCAGTTCTATATGTTGATCGATCTTCCTTTCATTTTGAGAAATATAATGAAAATTTTCTTGTAGTTTTGTATTGTTATGTATAAGAATTTACAGAGTTGTAAAATTTTGTAAAGATCCACTTTTTCACTGTTTGACAGTTTTAGTACTAATTTAAAGAAATGGGGTATCTATGTTGGGGTAATAAAAATAATTAAAAACCATTTATTTTGTCATCATCTTATGCCATTTTAATAAAACAAAGATATTAGTTTAATACAAATTAAGAGTATTTTTCAAGATCATGGGCAACCACTGTAAATTTTCTAAAGATCATGGGAGGCACTGTTTAAGCTTAGATGGACTAATTTGGTCGGCTAGTTTACAATGTTCGATTGATTTTACAGTTGTTCTAGAATATTTTAGAAGGAAATAGAATATGGAATAAAATATAGAAAAATAAATAAGGTACTTAAGAGAGGGAACTTGTAACGCCCTAATGCTAAGGCGCGCTACAGTGCTTTTTCAATTATTGTGCAATCTTTACTAATCAAAGAAATTTCTCGAAAAAAACGTGTCAAATTAAAACTTTTGCTTTAAATATAAAACTTTGTAATATAATATAATATTTACAAATCACGGGATCCCGATTTCAAACTTTTAAAAATTTACTGATTCAACTTTACATTTCAAAATATATAACTTCCAGGTCGCACAACGACTTTCAAAATATAACTCCCAGATGTCCCGAGACCGAACACTCCAGGTCGCGCCGCTTGACATGTACAATCTCACCCCAGCTCAGGTTCATTCCTGTTCAGCCTTCGCCTTTCCTTTACCTACACATGGAAGCAGAAACTGTGAGTCAACAGACTCAGTAAGAAATGCATATAACATACCATATAATTTCCGACCTGTAAATAGGCGCCCATACACCTATTTACAGAGCTTAACAGATGAGTATGAACGTTCAATACCAGGGTACAACCACTATACCACATACACATCGTACCTCACTGTACGAGTGTTGGTAGGGTTTATCCCGATCACTGAGTAACCCTGAGTGATGTACCACACACCTTAGCATTTTCCCATGCTTGTGTTGGTATCACTGTATCGTACTCACAGTCACAACAATCACTATACCAATGCACTCTATAACTTATTCATACAAGTGTTGGTAGTGTTTAACATAATTCAAGCATGCATATATAAACACATATACACACATTCAGATAATCACATCATACATTATACACAGTTCTTACCTGTTTTCCGAATTCAAGTGTGCTGGCCGACCTGAACGGAATTCACGTGCTAGATGGATGCCCTAATCACAATAATAGTAATACAGATGAGTGACTCGCTAAATCACTTTCCGGGACTTTAAACTTGAAACTAAAAGTTTCCCTATCGATAAACCTCATGGCAATACCCTAAATATCTCAAAATTGGCCAAAACTAGAGTTCTAGAATTTCCCCCAACAGGCAGACCGGTTCCCAACCGGCATCCCGGTTCTGGGTCACCAACCGGTCGACCGGTTCGTATTGACCTCCCAGAACCGGAATTCCGGTTCTACTGCTGGGAACCAAAAAAACATCCCCCTTAATTCAAATCAATCCCAAACCTTACCAAACTCTCCAGTATACCTATACAATGCATAAACAATGATTTCCAGGCAGTAATTCTCAGAATAAACCATCACAACTCAAGTTGCCATTAATGAACAAAGCTTTGCACTTAAAACTTAAACTTGTATAAAACCAACAACACCTTTGTAAAACCGAGTACTAGGAGTTAAAATCAACTCAAAAGAACCCCAAAATTCGAACCCTAAACCTACCTCAACCTAACAGCCACTATATCACAAATTCATTAATTCAAACTAACATAAAACTTGAAAATTCACATATTCAAGGATTCTAGGGTTTACCTTAGTTTGATTCTCCTTGAAATCTTGGTAGAAATCACAAATTTCAGCAAGAAATCCCTTGGTTCCTAGCTGGTTCGAAGAGAGAGAGATGAAGGAAAGAGAGCTTTTCTTGATTTTTTTGGTATTTTTTCTAATTTCTTGATTTTTCTTCAAATGAGACAAAAGGATTTTTAATTAATCCTTTGCTGAAAACCAGCTTGCAAGGTGTCACTTACTAAGGGCAGCCACCTATCCCTCACCCAATAAAAATGACTAAAAGGCCCTTAAGGTTAAAACTTGGTTAATTCTAAAGCTAGGGGTAAAATGGTCAATTCCATAACCCCGCTCAATCCCGATAAAATATTTTCTCTAAAATATTTCCCACTATGAAATAAGGTTCTAAACTTACCCATGTGATCAATCTAGCCATCCATCGCATTTTCCGTTGTCGCCGAACAAAAATTACAAAAATAACATATTACACATATAAGCTAGATAATACCCCTAGAGTTTAATAAAATCTCCGGAATTGAGAAATTATAACTCTAATATTTATTTCTAAATATTGGGGTCCACAATTAAATTAATTCACAAATAATAATAAAATAATAAAAATTAGTGCTAATTGCCTTTTCTAATCCACATTACTAGAGCGGTCATTACAATTATCCCCCCGTTAATAGGATTTCGTCCCCGAAATCTAACCTGAATAGCTCTGGATGTTGAGTCCTCATATCTGACTCCAATTCCCAGGTGGCTTCTTCCACCTTACTGTTCCTCCAGAGCACCTTAACCAGTGCAATAGTCTTGTTGCGAAGAACTTTTTCTTTTCTATCCAAAATCTGAACAGGTTGCTCTTCATAGGATAAGTCTGGTTGTAGTTCAAGGGCTTCATAACTCAAGACATGAGTCGGGTCTGACACGTATTTCCTTAACATAGAGATGTGAAATACGTCATGAACAGCTGATAATGCTGGTGGTAAGGCTAGCCGATATGCTACCTGCCCGCCCTTCTCGAGTATCTGAAATGGCCCAATGAATCTAGGGCTTAACTTATCCTTCTTCCCGAAGCGCCTAATACCCTTCATTGGTGAAACCCGCAGGAAAACATGTTCCCCTGCCTGAAATGTAACATCTCTGCGCTTCGGATCAGCATAACTTTTCTGCCTGCTTTGAGAAGCAAGCATCCGAGCCTTGATCTTATCAATAGCTTCATTGGTCCTTTGCACTAACTCTGGACCCAGGTACTTCCTTTCTCCTGTCTCGTCCCAATGAATAGGAGAACGACATTTTCTACCATATAACATCTCATAGGGAGCCATCCCTATTGTACTTTGGTAGCTATTGTTGTAGGAGAATTCAATTAAAGGCAAGTACTTACTCCATGAACCCTCAAAGTCCATGACACAGGCTCGCAGTAGGTCTTCCAAAATCTGGATAGTTCTTTCTGACTGACCATCAGTCTGAGGGTGAAAGGCTGTACTAAACTTTAACTTGGTACCCATAGCCTTCTGAAGACTCACCCAAAACTTCGATGTGAACTTTGGATCCCTATCTGATACAATAGATTTAGGGGCTCCATGGAGACGAACTATCTCCTTCACATACAATTCAGCATACTGATCCACTGAATATGTAACTTTCACTGGTAGGAAGTGAGCTGACTTTGTGAATCTGTCCACAATGACCCATACAGAATCATACATCCCTGTAGTTCTAGGTAAACCTGTTACAAAGTCCATTGCGATGTCCTCCCACTTCCATTCTGGAAGGACTAGAGGTTGCAATAACCCTGCCGGCCTCTGATGTTCAGCCTTAATCTGCTGACAGGTTAAACACTTGGACACATAGTCCACCACATCTCTTTTCATCCCATACCACCAGAAGTAGGGTTTCAAATCCTAATACATCTTGGTGGTTCCCGGATGCAACGAATAAGGCGCGGTGTGAGCTTCATCCAATATTTCTTTCTTAAGCTCATCAATACTAGGAACACAAACTCGAGCCTTATATAACAACATTCCACTGCTTGAGACTGAAAAGCCTCTAGGCCGACCAGCCACTACTTCATCTCGAACTTTAACTAGCTCGGGATCTTCCAGTTGTGCCTTTCTGATTCTCTCCAACAGATCAGATTGGAGTGTTAAATTATGTAATCTCCCGACCACGAACTCAATTCCTGCACTAATCATTTCTGAGGCTAGTTGAGGGGCTATCATAACCGTAGTACACACTTGCCCGGGACCCTTTCTGCTTAGAGCATCGGCCACAACATTGGCCTTCCCGGGGTGATACAGTATTTCGCAATCGTAGTCTTTAACTAACTCCAACCACCTTCTCTGCCTCATATTCAAATCTTTCTGGGTGAAAAAGTATTTAAGACTCTTATGATCAGTATAAATCTCACACTTTTCACCGTAAAGATAATGTCGCCAAATCTTTAAAGCAAAAACCACAGCAGCGAGCTCTAAATCATGAGTTGGGTAACGCTGCTCATAATCCTTCAGTTGACGAGAGGCATAGGCTATGACTCTGTCAGCTTGCATCAGAACACATCCCAGACCCTGTCTGGATGCATCACAATAAACAACGAATTTCTCTTGATCTGATGGCAAAGCTAACACCGGAGCTGTTATCAAACGCTGCTTCAATTCCTGAAAGCTTGATTCACACTTATCTGACCACACAAATCTCTGATTTTTCTTGGTCAATTCGGTTAGGGGCATAGAAAGTTTAGAAAATCCTTCGACGAAACGTCGGTAATACCCTGCTAACCCGAGAAAACTTCGAACTTCTGTCACAGACTTAGGCCTCGGCCAATTCTTCACTGATTCTATCTTGTTTGGATCGACCATAATTCCATTTTTCCCAACAATATGACCCAGAAAGGACACCTCGGACAACCAGAATTCACACTTTTTGAACTTGGCATACAGCTTGTGATCCCTAAGTCGCTGTAACACCATTCGAAGATGATGCTCGTGCTCCTCTTCTGACTGAGACTATACAAGAATGTCATCGATAAACACTATAACGCAGTTATCGAG
Source organism: Cannabis sativa (assembly GCF_029168945.1). Classification (NCBI taxonomy): domain Eukaryota; kingdom Viridiplantae; phylum Streptophyta; class Magnoliopsida; order Rosales; family Cannabaceae; genus Cannabis; species Cannabis sativa. The sequence goes on along the minus strand of NC_083602.1, from coordinate 23,234,305 downwards.
GAAATCCTTGAACACCCTATTCATGAGATCCATAAAGGCCGCAGGAGCATTAGTCAATCCGAATGACATTACCAGAAACTCACAGTGCCCATATCTGGTTCTAAAAGCAGTCTTCGGTATGTCCTCCTCCCGAATTCTGAGTTGATGATAACCAGACCGTAAATCAATCTTCAAAAACAGTGTCTTTCCCTGAAGCTGATCGAACAAATCATCGATCCTGGGCAACAGGTACTTGTTCTTAATCGTCAGCTTGTTTAGTTCCCGATAATCAATACACATTCTGAGGGAACCATCTTTCTTTTTCACAAAAAGAACCGGAGCACCCCAGGGCGATACACTGGGTCGAATATGTTGGAAGTTATTTTACCAGGAACTTAGATCTACTCACAAGTATGTTGATTTAACAACCTAAATATGAACTTCTAAAACGATATGAAATTAAACACATAAGAGTATCAGAAATCTTACAGTGATTGCAGCGGAATATATGTCTCCTCCCACTCAGATCTCTAACCCTTGATTCCTTTCTGTAGCAGAGTATAATCAAGATCTGAGCCCGAAAGTCCTTCTTTGTTGTTTCTGAATTCTACACAGCGTTCCTCACTATAATTGAGGTATTACTTGATGTGTGTGGGCACTACTCTAGCACTCATACATTTCGAAACAGTGAAGGTATAGAGAGAGAGAGGGTGGCGGCTCAGAGAGAATTTTCTGAGAGAAAATTCTTTCAGAATAATGCTGTGAAAAGCTTGTACAGTTGTTTTAAACTCTGAAGCCTTTGCCTTCTATTTATAGAAGACCACCAAGGGCTATGATTGACATTTTGAACTGAGAAAATCAAAGGGAAAAGGAAGGTAAAGGGGCCGGCCTAGGCAATGTGGAAACAAGGCTTGCCTCTTTTCCAACTTTCCTTTTCCCACACTTGATAATTTCCTTTTTTGTGAAAAATTGCCAATTCCATTGTTCAACCATATTAATGATAAATCTAATTATTTAATAATTAAAAATAATTATCAAATAATATATTATCATTTATTTTATTAATAATGAAACTAATTAAAGTTTCCTAATTAATAAATATGCCCTTCAAAATCTCTATTTACTGTTTTGCCCTTAATAAGTGCTAAATTCTCAAACTGACAAGTCTATCTTGAGAATTTTTAATTGATTAATTAAAATCAATTAAATGAGTCCTACAAGTAATATCATCTCAACTAGTGAGGGGACCATGGGTCTATATATCCAAGCTTCCAATAAGCAGATCTAAAATTTACCACTTAAATTCACTGACTTATTAATTCTTCGTTGAATCCACACATAGAACTCAGAATTGCACTCTCAGTATATAGAATGCTCTATATGTTCCACCATATAGACACATTATTAGTTATCCATTGTTATAATCCTAATGTGATCAATGATCCTCTATATGGATGATCTACACGTAAAGGGACTTAAATTACCGTAACACCCTACAATGTATTTTATCCTTAAAACACTTAACCCTGTATAAATGATATTTCAACTAAGTGAAATGAGTACTCAATCATTTATCTCGTTTGGTTAAGCTCGAAGGAAATCACCCTTTGCTTACTATTCGCCAGATAGAAGCTATAGATTCCATATTTATGTTAGCGCTCCCACTCAATCGCACTACCGTGTTCCCAAAATGTATGTATTGCCCAGACTAAAGTTCTAGGCTTAACTAACAAATCAAAGAACACGAATAACACTCTTGAAATTAAGCCTAACCATATCAGGATTTAGATCATGTGATCTAGGATCAACTTATGATATTGAATTGAATAGATGTTTACGGTAAGTTTCAAAATCTAATTCAAAGTTCAATATCGGTCCATTCTAATGCATACTCCATGCATCCAACCTGAGCTTTACTTTAACCTATGTTCTGGAAAGAACATAACATTTCTCCAAATGTAAGTAAACTCTGTTGTAGATTGTCATATCAGTGAAACCCAGTGTTCTGATAAATCTAGGAATACTTTATTCACATAGTCATGTTTATTTTCCACTGTGTTGACAACACAATAAACATGTTCAAGTATGTGAAAAGGGTTTGGATGAATTTATAAATCAAATAGACAAGCAATTGATTAAGTGAACCAAAACATACACAAGTGAATGAAAAATTACTTCTGTTACTTTATTGATATAGAATAATCTGGATTACATTGAAACAGAGTTTTATTTAGGGCATAAAACCCAACAGAATAAACCCAATATCAAGCATCCCCTGAAGTTGTAACTTAAGCTCCTTGAGTTCTGCTGGAGCCATCCTATATGGAGCTTTAGAAACAGGTTCGACTCCAGGTGCCAAATCAATTACAAAGTCAATCTCTCGCTGTGGCGGCAATCCCGGCAACTCCTCGGGAAACACATCAAGAAAATCTTTCACCACCCGGACTACCTCAGGCCCAAATGTTTCAGGTCTGCTGGAATCAAATACCACCGCTAGAAATCCTACACAACCATCGCATAGTAAATCTCTAGCCCTTAGCACAGAAATAACCGGGATCCGAGACCCCTGAACTGACCCAACATAAATAAATGGATCTTCACCTTCCGGCTGAAAAGTCACCATTTTACGCCTACAATCTATACTGGCCGAATACTTGGATAGAAAATCCATTCCCAGTATAATATCAAACTCAGTTAATTTCAATTCTATGAGGTCAGTACTCAATTCCCTATCTTCGATCCTAATCGGCATAGACCTAATGCGCCTATTAGAGATAACCAATTCCCCGCTAGGCATTAGGGTTCCAAACCCTCTTTCTAAAATATCACAAGGCCTACCCAAAAGATCAATCACTCTTGTAGCCACATATGAACGTGTAGCTCCCGAGTCAAATAATACTGTAAATAACAAGTTGTTGACGGGAAGCTGACCTGTCACAACAGAAGGACTGGCTGCAGCATCAGCTTGGGTAATGGCAAACACACGAGCAGGAACCGGTTTCACCTCAGCTTTCGGCTCCTCTTTCTTTGCATGGGGGCAATCTTTCTTGAAATGCCCCACCATGCCACACAGGAAGCATGTCTTCCGGTTACACTCTCCCGGATGATGTTTCTTGCACCTTGGACACTCAGGATAAGAGTAACCCTGGCGTCCTCCTCTGCCTTGGTTCCCACGGAACCGCTTGCTTTGCCCCGAGCCACCAGAAGCTGGAACAACTTTTCTTTTCTGCTCAGTGGTGGAGTCACCACCATCCCTACCATAAACAGGAGTAGGAACAGTGGGGGTTCCACCGACACTCGGAGTCACCCGGGGCTCCTGAAGAAATTTTACTGCACCCTCGGCTCTCAAAGCCTTCTCAACCATATCTGCATACGTGGTTGCTTCAGTAGTGGTAATAACCAGATCATGCCGGATCTTTGCACTCAAACCCGCTAAATATTTTTCTTTCTTACTGAAGTCAGTGGGCACAATTCCTGCTGCCAACTTAGCCAACCGATCAAACTTCGTTGTGTACTCAGTGACTGACATTCCCTCAGTCTGAACTAGATCAGTGAACTCTTTCCGCTTTGCACTGCGGACCGCTTCGTTGTAATACTTGGAGTTAAATAACTCCTTAAATTCTTCCCAGGTCATCAGCGTGACGTCCCGAGTGAGGGTTATCAACTCCCACCACACGAGAGCATCTTCCTGAAACTGGAAAGTGGCGCAGGTCACCCGGTCATTTCCAACCACTCCCATAAAATTAAGGATGCGTTCAATCATTGAAAGCCACTGCTCGACCTTCATTACATCAGGGCCTCCCAGAAACACTGGAGGTGCCTGTTTTCGAAATCTTTCGTACAACGGTTCCATACGGTTGCCAACAACAGGTTGTTCTGCTGGCACCGCAGGAACTGCAACAGCCTGAACCACTTGAGGAGGCACGGCAGGAGGACCCTGCTGCCTCAACCTTTGGATCTCTTCATCTTGCTGGCGGATTCTATCTTGCATCTCAGCAAATCTTTGCTCCCAATCAGGAGGAGCTTGAGGTGGATTTACAGGGCGACCACCCCCGAGCTCCCGCCACGGCCACGGCCGCGACCACGAGGATTTTGAGGATTCCCCTGACCGCCTCCGGTCTCAACCATGCCACCTTGACTTCTTGTATTTCGCGGGGCATCCATTTAATAGGACTTAGCCTGCGAATCCATAAGCCAGGCAGGTTAGACAACGATCAAAATTAACACCGCTCTTAATAACTTAAAGGCAACACACTTTCTTCTTCTTTTTTTTTTTTTAAAGAAATATATTTAATTTAAATCTAATATGCTTCCTAACATGCTTTCACATCACACTTATTTAAAATACTAAACAAGTACGGGCTTACTGAACCATGAACCGAGCTTTCTCTGATGAAGATTGTACATGTCATAGCCAGCTTCGGTAGACAAACCTGGCGGCTTTGATACCAAAATTGTAACGCCCTAATGCTAAGGCCCGCTACAGTGCTTTTTCAATTATTGTGCAATCTTTGCTAATTAAAGAAATTTCTCGAAAAAAAACGTGTCAAATTAAAACTTTTGCTTTAAATATAAAACTTTGTAATATAATATAATATTTACAAATCCCGGGATCCCGATTTCAAACTTTTAAAAAATTTACTGATTCAACTTTACATTTCAAAATATATAACTTCCAGGTCGCACAACGACTTTCAAAATATAACTCCCAGATGTCCCGAGACCGAACACTCCAGGTCGCGCCGCTTGACATGTACAATCTCACCCGAGCTCAGGTTCATTCCTGTTCAGCCTTCGCCTTTCCTTTACCTACACATGGAAGCAAAAACTGTGAGTCAACAGACTCAGTAAGAAATGCATATAACATACCATATAATTTCCGACCTGTAAATAGGCGCCCATACACCTATTTACAGAGCTTAACATATGAGTATGAACGTTCAATACCAGGGTACAACCACTATACCACATACACATCGTACCTCACTGTACGAGTGTTGGTAGGGTTTATCCCGATCACTGAGTAACCCTGAGTGATGTACCACACACCTTAGCATTTTCCCATGCTTGTGTTGGTATCACTGTATCGTACTCACAGTCACAACAATCACTATACCAATGCACTCTATAACTTATTCATACAAGTGTTGGTAGTGTTTAACATAATTAAAGCATGCATATATAAACACATATACACACATTCAGATAATCACATCATACATTATACACAGTTCTTACCTGTTTTCCGAATTCAAGTGTCTTTGCCGCCCAGCACTCGAACGGAATTCACGTGCTAGATGGATGCCCTAATCACAATAATAGTAATACAGATGAGTGACTCGCTAAATCACTTTCCGGGACTTTAAACTTGAAACTAAAAGTTACCCTATCGATAAACCTCATGGCAATACCCTAAATATCTCAAAATTGGCCAAAACTAGAGTTTTAGAATTTCCCCCAACAGGCAGACCGGTTCCCAACCGGCATCACGGTTCTGGGTCACCAACCGGTCGACCGGTTGGTATTGACCTCCCAGAACCGGAATTCCGGTTCTACTGCTGGGAACCAAAAAAACATCCCCCTTAATTCAAATCAATCCCAAACCTTACCAAACTCTCCAGTATACCTATACAATGCATAAACAATGATTTCCAGGCAGTAATTCTCAGAATAAACCATCACAACTCAAGTTGCCATTAATGAACAAAGCTTTGCACTTAAAACTTAAACTTGTATAAAACCAACAACACACTGTAAAACCAGCTACTAGGAGTTAAAATCAACTCAAAAGAACCCCAAAATTCGAACCCTAAACCTACCTAAACCTAACAGCCACTATATCACAAATTCATTAATTCAAACTAACATAAAACTTGAAAATTCACATATTCAAGGATTCTAGGGTTTACCTTAGTTTGATTCTCCTTGAAATCTTGGTAGAAATCACAAATTTCACCAAGAAATCCCTTGGTTCCTAGCTGGTTCGAAGAGAGAGAGATGAAGGAAAGAGAGCTTTCTTGATTTTTTTGGTATTTTTTTTTAATTTCTTGATTTTTCTTCAAATGAGACAAAAGGATTTTTAATTAATCCTTTGCTGAAAACTAGCTTGCAAGGTGTCATTTACTAAGGGCAGCCACCTACCCCTCACCCAATAAAAATGACTAAAAGGCCCTTAAGGTTAAAACTTGGTTAATTCTAAAGCTAGGGGTAAAATGGTCAATTCCATAACCCCGCTCAATCCCGATAAAATATTTTCTCTAAAATATTTCCCACTATGAAATAAGGTTCTAAACTTACCCATGTGATCAATCTAGCCATCCATCGCATTTTCCGTTGTCGCCGAACAAAAATTACAAAAATATCATATTACACATATAAGCTAGATAATACCCCTAGAGTTTAATAAAATCTCCAGAATTGAGAAATTATAACTCTAATATTTATTTCTAAATATTGGGGTCCACAATTAAATTAATTCACAAATAATAATAAAATAATAAAAATTAGTGCTAATTGCCTTTTCTAATCCACATTACTAGAGCGGTGATTACAGAACTACAGATAGGTTTGCTAATAATTTGACATCCTAACTTAAAAATACAGCTAAAAATAGTATATAGGTGGTCGATACAGGTGCTGGTGGGGGTCGATATCGGTGCCGGTGGTCGTGCGGTGCCATCGGTGGTGGTGGGTCGGTGGTCGTCGGAGGTGAAGGCTGTGGCGTCGTGGGATGTGGGTGTAGGCTGTGGCGTCGTTCAGCGAGAGGGAGAGAGAGTAGTTTTGAGTTTTTAATTTTAGTTTTTGAAATGGGAGGGGTATTTGTGGGATATTAGTAATGTGGTCATATATGACCAATTTTAATAACTATGTATTTAGGAAAAAATATTTAGGGAATTGTAAGCATGGAATTTCAAATTTCCCAAATAAAATGCTAATTAGGCTAATAGAAAATTAAGTATTCTGTTTTGGTTTTGCTTTTCCCTTTTTCTTTCCGTTATTTTCCCTTTTTTATTTTGCAGATTCTTAATTTCCCGGCGTGCAAGGAAAGAAAAGAATCCAACTTTATACTTGTTTAAAAATCATAATCAAAATATTATGCACATTTTGCTTTCTTTTTTCTTTGTTTATTTCTGGCTACTTATCAATTGTTGGGGAAAAAAAATCACAATATCAGACACCACGATTGTTAGCTTGTACATATCTTATAATCATCTAAGACAATAGTTCCTTTCAGAAAAAAATAAATAAATAAAAATAGTATGACGTTGTTGTATGAATTTGTTACACAAACTGTTTAAAAAATCATCATAGCTGAAAGTCACAGTCATATCCAAAATAATAATAGAAAAAAGAGATAGCACCAAGAATCTATTATTTGAAATAAATAAAAAAGTCAAGAATGTATACGAATAGTTTTATTTCTTTTTTAATTATTATTATAGTGAATGATAAAAAAAATGAAAATAGAATAAAACACCAAACCGTGGCGTGAACAAGACGAGACGACTAGAATAAAAACAAACTAATAAATCTTTGTAAGAGATATTTTAATCAAAAGAAAAGAGATGGCTCCTTTATTCTTCCCATAATTATTATTAATTTATAATTACAATTAATATGAATATTAATATTAATATAGAGATTTAGTCTTGTACTGACTCGTAGTAGAAAAAATGGAGTTAAGATAGGCCTAACTCAAACCCAAAACCCGCACCTGTTTAATTTACCCGTCTTACTCGCTCTGCCTCTCTCTCCTTCTCTCTCTCTCTCTCTCTTTACAATTATATATCTTCTTTTCTCTCTCTCTGCAACTCCATCTGTTCCACGTTTTCTTTTTTTCTTTCTTTTGAATATATTATACATAATTGTGATGATTGATATGTGCCCAGTAACGTAATCCTCGACCATTGGTGAAAATGCTTCAAAGAACACGTTTTTGGGTTGTGTTGGGCATATATTGATTATAATAGTAATAGTAATTGTTGTTCGGTGTTGGGGTCTTGGCAGTTTCAGATAATCAAATGAAGTCTCCTGATTTTGTAAGTACCCATCTTCATCTTTCTTCTGTCTTTTTTCCAATTTTACTCTTTTTTTGTTTTTTGTTTTTTCTTTGGTAGTTAAAGTTTAGATTTTTAATAACCGAACATCACCAAACAAATGATATCTATACGTATAAATTATATTGTTGGGTTTCAGATATGTCGTTTCTCTGCCTTTTGTAACAAGAATTTATGTAAAATCAGTTCCTAAATCCCATAAATATATTTATATATTTGTATACATAGATAGATATGTTTTGCATGTGTTTGCTTCATTGGTTAAGTACACTAATTTCGATGCTGCTAATAAATCCTAATTTACTTTCTTGGTTTCAGTGAGTCCAGCACATTATGACTTTTAACAGACAAAACCAATCAGCTTAAGTTGTGATAAAGTATTTTTCTTTTTGCTGTAATTGTACACAAAGGCTTAGGTTATTTCTTCAAATTGTTTTTGAGTTTTCATTGATCGGCATTACATTAAAGCTATATATACTCATCAATAAGAAAGTGTACTCTTTTATTTTCATTCACGCATAAGTTTCCTTACCCATTTGAACATAATTATTCTTTGCATAATTTGAACAATTTGTGTTCTCATAAAGAGCAAGCAATATATTGTCCCTCTCCTGAATCTTTGCATTTCCTCTTATTAATTTCAATTATTGGTTATTGAATCTTTTTTGTCAGTACCCATAAGAATTTTTTACAGAATTAGTACTTTTGGGGTTGCAAGATAACACTGAAAAGTTCTGTTTATGTAGTTAAATTTGGCTTTTGGTTTATTCTTTCTCCTCTTCTCAGGTATCTTTACTTGCTGATTCACACAGTAGGAGGTCTTGCTTTTGTAGCCTTGTTCCTGCAACTTCTTTGCTATGTCTAGTTTTTTTATTAGGGAATGCTTTTATAGCACCAATCTACAAAGAGGTATTTATTTCTTCTATTCATCTTTTTGTACTTTTTTTTTTATGTAAATATAAGATCAAACTTTCTTAGAATCTGGTCTATAGTTAAGTCCCTCAAACTTTGTAATGACTCTTTTGATACTTCTGTGTAGAAATTATCAATATGGGGAATGACTGATACTCTACATAATCTTAACTTCAACAAATGCAAGGTGTGTTTTCTTCCATACAACATAAATTATTAATGTACATAAATATTGGGACGTTGTTATTCACATTTGTTTGTCCCTTTAGAACCAATGTAGACCTAATGGGAGTGAGGCATTACCCGAAGGTATTGTATCCAAGACTTCAAACTTGGAAATGCGGCCTTTGTGGGGTTTTCCAAAGGTATGATTTTAGATGACTTATTCTAGTCCATTGATTGCTTTAAGTATGAGAATTCTAAATCTGTTTTCAAGGCTTCTTGTCAATACTGATTTGCATCCTTTTTCAACCAGAAAAATGAAAGTGCTAAGGTTAACTTATTTGCTGTGGCTGTTGGCATAAAACAAAAGGATTTAATCAATAAAATGGTTAAAAAGGTAAGAAGCAAATTTTTGCTCTCTAAAATTAACGAGTTATACTTTCTGTATCCAAGTGAATGATTCCTCCTGTTTACACATTGTTTTGCAGTTTCTATCCAATAATTTTGCTGTAATGCTCTTCCATTATGATGGTAAACTTGATGAATGGAAGAGTTATGAATGGTGTGACCATGTGTTACATGTATCTGCAATCAATCAAACAAAATGGTACTTCTCTCAACTTTTAGTCTAACCTTATTAAAATGGAAGCTGCAGTTTTCAAACCTGATTTATCGTGTGATGATGCCATTGATGCTAGGTGGTTCGCCAAACGTTTCTTACATCCTGATATAGTGGCTGAATATGGCTACATTTTCCTTTGGGATGAGGACCTTGGAGTAGAAAGTTTCAGTCCTCAAAGGTATGTCATGTCACCTCATGTTTATGCATTTGTGTTTTTGTATTTCCTATTATGAATGCTCTATATCACGTACCATATTCAGATTATGAGGGTTGCATATCTTTTATCTTAAAAACTCACTCTTTTATCACATGTTAGCTAGCACCCGAAGTTCAGACATAAAATTTCCTTAAACCCTTTTTCTTTAAATCCATTCTTTAGACCTTGTTTGTATTAAATTAGTTGCATTAAGGATTGAAAAATAACACCTTAGTTGATATTTCTTTTAAGGGTAAATACCATTTTGGACCCTCTGTTTTACAAAAGTTACCAATTGGACCCTGTGTTTTGTTAAATGATAAAATGGACCCTGTATTTTCTAAAATAGTACAAATAGGACCCTGAATTGATTTTTTTTGTCAAAATAAAGTTTAATTATAATCCGATCTAAAAGTGCTATGACAAAACTGTTTACATTTTTTGTATCTGTTCGTATTAAGCATTGTCTTCAAGTTGGTTGTATTAAAAAAAAAAGTTGTCAAAAATTAAGCTCATATTTTAGAAAATACAGGGTCCATTTTGTCATTTAACAAAACACAGGGTCCAATCTGTAACTTTTGCAAAACACAGGGTCCAAAATGGTATTTACCCTTCTTTTAAAATCTTTTAGGTATATATCTATTGTTCAAAGTGAAGGGCTTGAGATATCACAGCCTGCACTTGATCCAGCCAAATCAGTAGAGCTGCATCATCAAATTACTGCACGGGGGAGGAAGATAGTCCACAGGTATTAGTAACAATTCCATATTATCAGCGTGGCAAGTTGTAGATTTCGTAACTTTTAGCTACATTTGAAGAAGTATGGCACAACGTAATGTTGTCCTTCTTATGATAAACAAAAACAGATCACAAGGACACCATCTTTGAAAACATGATTAGTTTTAGACAATAAAATTTATGTGAAGAAAAGTATGAAAAAGTTCACAGGGATTTTGGTTTTACCTTCATATGTATTGTCAGATAATTGCTATTTACTGTGTACAAGGAATTATTCAAGATTCAAGTAGCAGAGAGTGACTATTTTTTTTCTTTTAAGCTTAAAATCATTTCTAGGTGCGGTTATTTAATGCCACCATTTGACCAATTAAGAGAAATGCCTGTGTGTAGTTTATTTCTCTAGTATGAAGGCTTACTTATTTTTCACTGTTTGTGTCTGCAGAAGAATTTACAAGCATGGTGAAAGTGGGAAAGGTTGTGATGGCAGCAGTACAGCTCCTCCATGCACTGGGTAAATTTTCAGCTTTCAGACTTAATAGTACTACACCATAATAGTGTTATCTTGCTAACCAAGATAGGAATTTTTTTTTTCTTTCCTGAAATAACTTTAGTGGATCCTCTTTGTACATTTTGTAAAAGTATTGCTGCTATAATATAAGTTCATTTACACCATAATATGAAATGAAGATTTTTGTTGCAGATGGATTGAAATGATGGCCCCTGTTTTTTCAAGAGCTGCTTGGCGTTGTGTATGGTATATGATCCAAGTGAGTTCTTTTCTGTTTTAAGAATGAAATGAATCACCTGACAGGGGTAGCTCAAACGCTCAGGCGTGTGGTTCGCTCCCAGGTCGGATGTTTGACTCCCTCCTGGGTACTAACATAGCATTTATTATAGTGTCCTCTTTTATGCTCCCAAAATAGTGTAGGATTAGAGAGAGTGACTAATTTCAAAACAAAAGAAAAACAATGACATGTCATGAATCAACTCTTCTTATGTAAAATCAGTAAAATAAATGAATCGTGAATGTTAATTTTGACTTAATGACCTTCTTGTTTGATTATTTGCAGAATGACTTGATTCATGCTTGGGGTCTAGATATGCAGCTTGGTTACTGTGCACAGGCATGTTTTTTCTGATATATTATTTTTATCTTAAATGGTTGCATTACTTTGACCTTCTCATTGATCATTTTGGCTAGACCATGTTGATTAAGTATTCTTTATCTTTCTTTCTTGACAGGGTGATCGAACCAATAATGTTGGTGTTGTTGATGCTGAATACATAATTCATTATGGTCGCCCTACACTGGGAGGTGGAGGTGGTGATGGAAATAAGGTTAGAAATATGATCATACTCTCTATTCTTATTGGGACACACTCCATCTTCTCTTGAGCTTTATGTTTAACTTTTCACTTGGTAATTTTGACTATTTTTTATACATGAAATTCCCATCTTACGTTAAGCACAATAATCATATACATAGATAAAAATCTAAACTCTTTTCAAACATAAAATGTCTGATGTCATTTATGATGGTATCTTATCAACCATGTAAACCTCTCATGTTTTGTCATGTGCATAATCCAAAAATAACTGCCAACATATTCCGATGCAGACAAGTTTTTCAGCGAAAGGCCACACTGTTAAAACAAAAAATATTTCAAGCACAGAGAAGGTTTCGATCTCTACACTACATCTTCACTGTATTTTCACTGTCAATTGGACCTAAAACCCCTTAATCTTTTTCTTTTTTGTAGGCACCATCCCATTCTCATTCCCATTTTAAGGGCCCCAGAGTGGATGTAAGTTTTGACTTATGAGTTACATTCTTCTTTTGAAACTTCCCAAACAAGAACAATATAAACTTATTATGATTCAATGAGGCAATTTGATTGGAGATTGATATCTTATGTTAGATCAACTTAAGAAATTGTTTTGTGTAATATGTGTAGGTGAGAAGGCAATCATACATAGAATTGGATATTTTCAAGAAAAGATGGGAAAAGGCTGTTCAAGAGGATAAATGTTGGGTTGATCCTTACAAATGAACACAGAGGAGAAATCCCATACATTCTAAATTTTTCTGCCACTTTACAGCAAAATATTGCATAAAGGGAGGTATGAGCAATGAGCACAAGGTATTGATGATGGTTAATGCTTATAGGAGTAACACAATTTTATGTTGTCATTCTTTTCTTTTAAAAAAAAAATAATAAAAAAAGAAAAGAAAAAAGTTAAAATTAAAAATAATCTTGTAAATGTGTTATTTTTATTTTCTTACGTAAATAGTATATAGATAGATGTTTGTGCGCAAGAAAAGTAGGAAATTATTTTGTGCCTTCAGAGCAATAATAAATTTTTACTTGTTGAGTTTCTAAAGTTAGATATCACAATAAAGTTTCATAAAATGATCTTATTAAGCCTTTAGTTTGAGTGATTTCATATAGGAATTACTTTTTTTCTTCTTCTTCTTATTAAAGATCCAGCTGTCAGTGGGATTGTGGGGACAAGCACATCCACTCTAGATGAACCCCATTATGTTTATATTTAATTATAGAGTAATGTTTGTGGCACACTTAAAACACTTAAACAGTGACCTGTAATAATCTTAACTACACAACTAAAAGTAATGTGATCCACACCAAAATATTTATGGTGAAAATTAAATATACGTCATTACTAATGTTATAACTTATAAAGTTGTCATTACTAGTTAGAATTTACTTTTCATTATTGCAAATTGTGGGGTATTTTTATATGTACTCTAGTTGGACGGACGAAAAGATTGTTTTTGCTGTTGAAAAGATATGTTGAATTGTATGTTTTGAAACTGAAAAAAAAAAACAGAACTGAAAGATCATAAGAGTGAATAAAAGTAGAGGGATGGATGATGATATTCAGCCAAAAAACATAAAAATTACTAGTAATGTATTATTCAATGATTAAGAATTTGAGGGTCACAGCCCATTTTCACTTGTTTCGAGGTACAAACAACACAACACAAGAGTGGAGATATTGGACAATCCCAACTTTAGGTTAAAAAGGGCTTTACAACTGGTTCACACTTTTGAGTATTGACACCAAAGTCAAACAGTCAAATACTCCATATGTGTTTTATTTTGAAATGAGGCCACCATTGTGGGTCCGATTGCCATACTCATTGTCCTTATTATTTCTCACCCTGAATAAAAGATGGGAAATATGATATGAGATATACAAATTGTTGACAAAAGATTCAAAAGTCAATGTCTCTTCCATAATTTTAATTGTACACAACAGTCACTTTTTTTTGTTTGTTGATAAATGAGTAGTAACAGTAACAAAAAATTCTCCAAATCGAATTCATATTGACACACTTTTGCTTCTTTTTTAAAATAATCCAAATACAGTTCATACGGCAAGCTCTTGTTTACAAGACTAATTTCTATTGGAACACAATCTACCAATAGGGATACTTCAAGTGACTGTATAACTCTTTGATGTTTGATACTGCTCTTCGATAATGACAATTGATCCTTTGGTACATGCCTTATAATGTTGAAGTCGGGTAAAAATACAATAATAAATTTAAAACCCCAACCTTGGTTACTGTTTGGGAGGAAAAATGGATGGATCAATAAAAAGCCCACAATGATTTAGATAAAAAAGACCCATATAAAGGGAGAAGAAATGACAAGAATGAAAAGATAAGCTAGGATGCTATTTTGGGTCCAATTGAGAAACAATTTAGGTATGCTAACTTGAAGTAGGACCCACCAAGGGCAACTGAGACAAATACTCGCTTTGGGTGACCGAGTCGAGACTCGCCCAATAGGGGCCCACTAAAGAAGGAAGAGGAAGAGAGGAAACAACCTACTTCAAATGACTGAGTGAGTATGCATGGGACAAGTTGAGATAAGACCATCTCGAATTGGATTAGGATGACAACATACCTAGCCCAGAGGGGGAAGTTCTTGCTAGATCTGAGTCAAGATAAATCTTACATCGTGTTTACCCTAAAAGGTGATCAACCGATAGCGAAATCGACATGCCCGATGCTTGTCATGTGTGTGCACAAATTTAGAATAAGAAATAATAGACAATGAGATTTGTTATAGAGATTTGACCCCCTTGTGATAGCTAATAATGACCTACTCTCTTTTAGTTGTATTATACTGAGAGAATCACTATCCAGATCGGTATAGGTGGGATCTGCTATAGAGCCCTTTAAGATTACAATGTATGGATCAAAGTCTGGCAGACTCGAGTGCTCGGCATCCTAGAGTGTTGTACAGCCCTATGCTAGGGCGTGTGAAAGAGTGAGGGAGAGATAGAGAGAGTTGACACTTAGAGAATATGAGGTTTCTAGCATATAGGAGGCTTAAGCAACTTACGTTTTCAGCTATAGGTTAAGGCCTTTATATAGGAGGCCTAAATCAAAGGTTTACAACTTAAATTCCTTGAAAATAGGATAGTTAGCTAGATATTTACATAAGACCAAAATGCCCCTGTATTCTAGATACGTCTCAGCATATATGTTGGGCTTTTGGGTCCCAATTCGTAGCCCAATTATGATGCCCACGTGTAAGTGTGTCATGTGGGACCCACTGAGCAATCCTTGGCCGGCCATGGCCTTGTGCTAGCCAGGTTGGCCAGCCATGAAGCTATTCCTGGCTTGACCGGTCATAGGACCGGCTAGGGGTGGCTAGCTAGCTCCCACGAGCGAGTTGGATTGTCACTTGATCCTCGTTTGAGTGCTGGGGTCTTCATTGGTTTGGATGCTGAATTGGCCTTTCTTTTAGTGAGTTGTACTACCACGTGGCACAGGTTTCGTCCACGTAAGTATGCCACGTCAAGAGGACAAAAATTTTGATAATATTTGCCCCCAAGTCCTTGTGCAGATGTCTGTACGGATAGAAACTTTACCAACAAAATTTATGTTGTCATGACTACGATTACTTTTGAGTAAAGTGCATGTTGAAGCATTTTGTCTTGATTGTTTGGTCTTGGTGTAATAAAAAATAACTCTTTTATGTGCCTTTATGGGGAGTTGGTGAAGTAAGTGAGAAAAAGGGGGGCCCACGTGTACATAAGTAAGTTTTGGGGGAAAACCCTTTTTTTCACTTTTATTTTTCACTTTTACTTTCTCTCACTAGAATTTTGCTCTTGAAAAAAGCTGTAAAGCCCGCTTAGTTAATTTGGAAATTAGCAGTTGTTTATGTTAATTATGAAATTATTTATAGCTATTTAAATAATTTATTACTGTTATTTATGGAATTCAGAAATGCATGATTATGTTATCAGTAGTTTTTATATTTCGCATTTCCGGTGCCCGGTATTTTGGAACTCGGCGTTTGGCTCAGTAGAAATCACAACTTAGTATGTTAGTAGTTTGGGGACGGGTTGTAGACATTGGGAATGTCGGGAATGGCCGGGAATTTAGAATTTCCCAAAAATACCCCTTTAGTATGATTTATGTGATTTTATGGTGGAGGGGCAAAATGGTCTTTTTGCCCCATTAGTGTTTTGTCTTTTGTGGCTTTATGAAATGGAAAAAATAAATGTTATTTGTGTATTTTATTGGCTGAAGTAAATGAGTTAAGTGGCTTTAGTTTATTTTCCAATTTTTACAAATTATGCTAAGTGTAAAAAAGAAAGAAAATTTCAAAAGAAACTCTCTCAAGCCTCTCTCTTTTCGGCCATCTTTGAGCAGCAAGGAGGAGGAGTTTTTCTTGGTGATTCAATCATTCTTGTGTAGATTTTGTGATCCTTAGTAGCTTGTAAGTGGTTCTCAACCTTTCTTTGTGTTCTTGATGTTTTTGATATGAAAATGGTAGGTTGCATGTTAGATTGTATGGCTGTTTGTTGCTGTGCTTAATTGTTGTTTGCAGTAGCTTAATTAGGTTTTAAATGGATGGATTATATAGGTTTTAATGCATGCTAGTGGTGTTGTTTAAAACTTTGAATTTCCTATGCAAAATATGTGATTTTTGAAAGAAATGGTTCATTTTGTTTCTGTGAAATTGCTGGGTGTTCTTGTTAGTTTTCAGAGGTGATATTATGCTTATTTGAGTAGAATTAACTAGGTTTGGATGCATGTTAGGTGGATTTGCTCAAGCTTGAGTTTGGAACTCAAAGCTTGAGCTCCAATGGTGATTTTTGTATATGTGTTTTCTGGGTGGTTTTGATGCCTTGGATTTGTTCTAGGGATAGTTTAGAACAGGTCTGGAAAGTTTGGGACCAATTGGGGTTGAATTGGTCGAGTTATGAGAATTTTAGTTGGCTGCCTGCGAGGAACCGGAATTCCAGTTGTGCATCCGAAATTCCGGATGAGGGTTCAGAAATTCCCAGAACCGGAATTCCGGTTGGGCAACCGGTCTGCCGGTTGGGGAATTTTTCCGAACCCTAGTTTTCCTCGTTTTTAGATTTTTAGGGGTATTGCCATGCTTTTTATCGATAGGGAAACTTTTAGTTCTTAGTTTTAGTCCCCGGGAAGTGATTTAGCGTGTCACTTATAGCGTTGTGATTTTTATGGTTTAGGAGCCAGTAATTCGCCGCTCAGCTTCAGTTCCAGTCAGGTTGACCGGCACACCTGAAATCGGAATCCAGGTAAGATTAGTATAACAGTATGCATATGTAGATTACATGTTTAGCGTGCATGTAGGAAGCCTGCTAGATTACATTAGTTATGTATTTAGGCTTCGAACCATCCAACCCTGTCACGTCGGTACAGGCTGGAGTATGACCAGCAGCCGGAGTATGACCGGTTCGACCGATCAGGCTGACACTTGGTTGGTGGTTCAGTGCTATTGACCTATCCCGTCGGTACAGGCTAGAGTATGACCAGCAGCCGGAGTATGACCGGTTCGACCGATCAGGAGGATATTTGTCAATAGTACCGTCCCCTGAACGTTCAAAACTCAGTACCATGTTGGACATGGCAGTAGTGGCTCAGTACCATGTTGGACATGGCAGTAGCGGGACTCAGTATCGTGTTGGACACGGCAGTTAGTATTATGTATGATATTATTATGCTTTTCTTACTGAGTCTGTCGACTCACAGTTTATGTTCATGTGTAGGTAAAGGCAAGGCTATAGCTGATGGACCGTGAGCGAGCTTATGAGATTGTACATGTCGGGGCGGTTAGGCCTAGAGCGTACGATCCTCGGGACAGCAAGGCTGAATTTTTGTAACTGTGGTTAGACGACTTTTATTTTGATGTAATAGTTAAACAGTGAAACTTTTTGTAAATATTTTTATAATCGGGATCCCGAGTCTTTTGTAATATGTTTTACAAGTTTAATCAAAAAGCAAAATTTTAATTAATCACGTTTTTCCATAAACCTCGTAGATTAGCAACGAGCTGCACAGTGCGTTTAAAAATCACGTAATATGCCTAAGATAGTTAGGGTGTTACAAAAGCCCTCATTCTCTCTAAGTGGATGAAACTCTAGGCTTCAATCTCCTCGGGATTTTATGTTATTTCAACAATCCAAACTTCTTGTCTTCATCTTCGTCAGAATCTAGTTTCATGTTAGCTTTCTATTTCCTCTCTTTGACTTGATTGAATAAATTTGATATGAATGCGTGAACATTATTTCTTGTTTTGAACATGCATTGATTCTTACATTAGATTGTAATCTATTTGGTGTTTTGATTCGCATGATAGCCTTAGGATGAACAATGCGTGATTTTTAGATGAAAAAGAACTAAATCTGACCTTTGTTGTGATTCTTGGCTCTTTGAGTCACGAAGAACACGAAGAACATACAGAACATGTTTGAGTTCTTGAAATTCACGTGTTTTGATCCATGCACATGTTGGTCGGCCAAGGAGGCTTTGTTTGAAGCTTGGCCAGCCATGGATGGCTTCCATGGGGTTTGGCTAGCCATGGGGACTGTGTCCCAAGGCTGGCCGGCCTATGCGTGGAACTAGGGTTCCTGGCCGACCTTTAAGCTATGTCTTGGGGTCTGGTCGACCTCTAGGACATGGAACCCTAGCTGGCCAAGTCCTAAGCTCTAAGCGAGCAGTCAGTTTTCTCCCTCTTTGGACCGCGGTTAGAGTCTTGTGGCGACATTGGAGGCATATACAACTGTGACCTTATGTGTGGTATCTATTGGAAACTCTGTATAAGGCTAGATAATGAGTCCATTATAGTTAATTATGCAACTTAGGACTTACTGTGTGTCTTGGTAATTGCACCTAAGACGATACTTGGTCGTTGGTCAGCCTTGTACCCTTCATTTTTCTTAGAAGATGTCGTTGAGTGTAGTTGACTTGAATATATACTTGTAGCTTTGTCAGGTTGCTCGCCTCCGCTTATTTATTCCATCTAGGTAGGGATCGGTGTTGAGTTGGGGAGGTGGCAGTTGTGTAGGTCTTCTACTCTCCTCGTACTGATGGTAAGGACAAAGAAAACTTTGCGTAGGGCTCCTCCGTACGATCCAGATGTGGCCATGGTAGCCACAAGGGTTCGAATCATATTGGGTGAAGAGACTGCTCAGCCTCCTGTCAAGGCTGAGCCAGATGTGGACTCGGAGACTAGCAACTCCGATGTGGAATCCGAGCTGGAAGAGGTTACTCCAGTGAAGGGGAGGAGATATAGGACATGCTCTATCCTCCCTAACCGTCCATTGGGCCATTTTGATGCCTTAGGCAATCCGCTGAATGATCTTAGCGCGCCTTCAGTAATAGGACTAGATCATGTCCTAGAACAATCTCCCGTACCGAAGATATTGTATTCAAAGCCACATAAGACAAGGTGGGTTTCGCCAGCTTTTGTTTTTTCTAGTGAGGCCTTTGACAAGGTCATTGCCAGTGGCCTTGTTGGGGGTGTTCGTTGTGAGATTCCACACAAGAACTGTAGGGCGCACAGACCCCTACCGGTTGGCTGTCATGGTCAGGGTGCTACATAGAACATAGGGCAGTGTTGTTGCTTCATCATTACTTCCTAGACGTTGCTGCCTACTTCGAGATGTGCCCAACTCAGCTCATGCCGAAGAGCATTAAATATTTGTCAGCGATGTTTGTGCTGTACAGGGAGCTTGGTTGGCTTCCGTCTACTCCTTATGAGATTGGATACTTTTTTGAGTTGAAGTCTAGACCGAAGCAGAGCACGTCCAACTATTTTTATTTCAGCCAGCTTGGTCACCAACGGCTAGGTGACACCAATTGCAAGCCCATGTCAAAAGTGGGCAAGTATGCCAAAAAATACTTTATGGCACAAGGCCTTCATGGAATTTTGCATCACGAGTTTCAGTTGGTGCTGCTCTTCAAATGTTTTATCCCTACTTTGGAGATAAGGGATAGAGTGAATCATATCCTTTCTTTGTCGGCTAAACAGAGAAATATTATTCGGTTGACGAGTGTGGTCAACTTCTGGATGCATGGCTTGTATCCCCTGCTCCTGAAGTTGTAAGAGTGCCAGGTATTGGTGTGGCCTGCCGTACAGATTGAAAAGGTCCTAACTTGGATGATGAAGAAGAACCTTTGTCTCATATTATACAGAATCTAGAGAGGAGAGAGAGGGCTCTCTGTAGGCGCCTGTCCCATGGGGGTCAAGTTGGTGATGCTTCTCTTCGCATTGGGCCTAAAGGCCAAGTTTCTGATAGACCTACATGCCCTGCACCCACAAGTAGGGGCAAGGGCAAAGATGTAGCTATGAACTCTGATAGATTTTTTTTCTGACGACAATGGTATTTGATAGTTTATAACGCCATTCCTTTGTTCTTGTGTTGAATATTTATGAATGCATTATGACTTTGCTACTTTCTTTTCACAAGCATGTCTTCCAGATGAGAGGTCTTCCAGGTGGGCCTTTTGACGAGCCCACCGGTCGAGTGAGCGCTAAGGTGGCTAGGACCTCTCGCGGTGTAGATGCTAGGGGCCATCACTATCTCCTCTTCCACCTGCGTCTGCCCCGTTGGACAGCCTATAGTTCAGCCTGCCAGCCAAGGTACCAGGAGGCCCAGTAGAAGGGTAGGGTTAGCTGCTGGTAAGAAGGCTGTTGAGTCAGCCACTCGGCGCATAGAGAGGGCCATCCCTTTCTTGGATGATGCATTGCAAGAGTTGGGTGATGGTGTGCCTTACATGTTGTACTCTGCCAGTCTTTAGGATCTTTCTCTAGTGAGTTGCACTTCCAGCTTTGTTCATCATTTTGGCGTTGTATAAGCTGGCCGACCATGGTGTTGTTTGCATGTGGCTGGCCGGCCTTGGGCATCCATATAGGATTCTGCCCGGCTGGCCGGCCATGGTAGTCCAAGGAAAGGACTGGGTGGCCCAAAGTAATTGTTGGATACTGACATTATTTTTGTTTGTTTTTAGTCCTTAATGAAGCTGAGTTTAGCTCGTGATAGCTCTAGAGGGTCTTTAGATGCTTTCCAAGAGCATGTAAAGGTCTTGGAGGCATCTGTTGCCGCGAAGGATAAAGCTAATGTCGAGTTAGAGGTCTTTCTAGCAGAGAAATAGAGAATGGTCTCGGGAATGGAGACTATGCTGAATGCCAGGAACACCAAGAATATCAACCATGTTGCTCTCATCTTTAGATTGCGAACAGATCTTGAGAAGCACAAGAAGAAGTTAAGGAAGCTCTTAAGGGCCAACAGGCCATTAAGGAGTATTACCTTGATTTTCCTCTGAACTTACTTATGAGTTCCGCCTGCACAACCCCAAAGCCGAGTTGTCATACATGGGTAGTCCGACCTTCGTGGAGAAAACACTAGCTCGTGAGAGGGAATTATTTGAGAACTAGATGGAGATGGAGATGGATCAGACTGCAGCTTATCAAGAGGGGTCATCATCAGGTACCCATGAAGAGGTGTTGGCTGACCCACCAGTGGAGGAGGTGGCCGACCAGGATGTTGCCCACCAGGCCGGCCAGCATAGTGGTGATGGGGCTGGCCTAGACTCTATAGATCTCAACTTGGTAGCTCTAGATTCAGCTCCTACTGCCTCTGCACACATGTAGATTGAATTTTTATTAGTACTCAACATTATGTTTGTATAGTATAGACTTAAGTTTTCATGTTATGTGTAGCCTGTGGCTGTTTTAAGGCATGTTGCTTCTTAGCTTAGGAGCATTAATCACTTTAATTGCGTTCCATGTGGCCTCTGGCCTTTTTGAAACTGTATGTCCTATGTGGCCAGGAGCCTTTTTAGAATACTATTTTCATGTCTATGTGGCCTGAGGCCTTTTAGAATATTATTTTATTTTCATCCCAAGGATCTTCATGTTCGTATCTTTTGCCATGAGCCCTCTATTTTTGAACACTACTAGTATTTGATCCTGGTTCTTTTTTTATCATGGATTGTGTGACCGACCAGGCGGTCTTTAATCCTGCTTATCTTCTTAGGGCCTTGACAAGTAAGGGTCTGAATTTACTTTGCCAAGCCAAAGTATGCCTGCACGACTTAGAGGCGGGTTTTGTAGCTTATACTAAGAGTTAAAATTTCTCTGTATAAGTTCTTTGTGCTAGTTCGATGCATTGTATAGTATGGGTGCCCCCAAGTGACCATGGAGACAAGTCTCTTGGTCACTTTCTATTCACCAAGTTTCACAGACTTTGCTTGGGTGCTGCCCTGCGAGGGTACCATAGTACGCATGTAAAACTAATAGAATAACTTTGAAAAGTTAATCTATGAGCAAGTGGTTCATATACACAATAAATATATAAACATGCAATTATTCATTGATTGGTCTTTGTTCCTGTGCAACTTACATAAATTGAATCTACAGGTGGCTACCCCTGCTCACCTATAAAAATAGAGGCTACTGTTGAAGAACAGTAGGAGATCACACCTAAGGAGGGCCGTGGGTGCTAGCGCTTGTTGTACTCTATTTTTGAGTAGATAGATTTGCTACACTAGGGTTGAGTTTTGTAAGTTGGTCATTGGCAGTAATCGCGGAGGTGCTCTCCATTCCAATATCTTGGTAGGAGAATGAGCTCCATGTTTTTGTTGTACCTTCTTAGCTTGTAGGCTCCCTTACTAGTTATTTCTATAACTTGATAAGGGCCTTCCCAGTTAAGTCTAAACACTCCTGTTGCTGAGTCTTCAGTGTTTAAAAACACTCTTTGGAGCACCATGTCACCTATGAAGAATTTTTTTCTCTTGACGTGTTTGTTGAAGTGCCTTGCTACCTTATATTGGTAGGCCTGCAACTTTAGGTGTGCTTGTTCTCTTCTTTCTTCCACTTCGTCAAGGGACTCTTCCAACAGGGTGCTGTTTGATTAGTGATCATAGGTTGTTCTTCTGTAAGATGGTGGCACTAGCTCTACAGGCAACATCGCCTCATAGCCATAAGCTAGAGCAAATGGAGTTTGCCTAGTGGTCATCTTCACACTTGTCCTATGCGATCATAGGACCTCTGGGAGCAGTTTAGGCTAGTTGCCTATTGCTTCCTCAAGGTGCTTCTTCAGGGTGTCCTTCAAGGTTTTGTTGACAGCTTCTACCTGCCCATTTTCTTGTGGATGGGCCATGACAGTGAAGCTCTTGATGATGCCATGTTTGTTGCAGAAATTAGTGAACATGTCACTGTCAAACTATTTGCCGTTGTCTGACACAATCTTTTGAGGAAGGCCAAACCGATAGATAATGTTCTTGACAACAAAGTCAAGGACCTTCTTGGAGGTGATTATCACCAGGGGTTCAACTTTTGCCATTTGGTGAAGTAGTCTACTGCGACGACAGCAAACTGTACCCTCCTTTTCCCTTTGGGAGTTGACCAATTAGGTCAATCCCCCATACCGTGAAGGGCCAAGGAGACAGCATCATCGTGAGCTCATTGGGTGGAGCTCTTGGTATCTTCGAGAATGTCTAGCACTTGTCACATCTTCTAACATATCCACTGAGTCTTCGATCATTGTTTGCAAAAAATACCCCTATCGGAGTATCTTTTTGGACAAGATTTGCCCCCGACATAATTTCTGCAAATGCCTTCGTGCAGCTCTATCAGAAGCCATTTAGCTTTGGCTTTGGTGACACACCTTGAGAGAGGTATAGAGAAACTCTACCTGTACATTATCTCGTCTAGGTTCAGGTACCTAGCATCTTTTCTTCTTAGTTTGCTTTCCTCGTTTTTGTCTTCTGGCAAGGCTTTGGTTTGGAGGTAAGCTGCAATAGGTGTCATCCATGTTGGTATGTCATCTAGCATGTCGATCTCTTCTGGGATGACAATGTTGGGTTCTTCTAGGAACTGGATGGGAACCAGGTTTACTTTGTCAGCTATGGTACTGCTAACTAGGCAGGCACGTGCATCTACTGTTGCATTCTATTCTTTGGGGATCTACTTGATTGTGTAGCCTTTCAACCAACTTAACAAGTCTTTGATTTTGCTCAAGTAGGCCACCATTTTGTCACCTCGAGCAGTGTATTCACCTAGGATTTGATTCACAACTAGTTGAGAATCGCTGAATATGTCTAGGTGGTCAGCCCACACTTCATGTGCCAGCTTGAGGCTAGGTATTAGATCTTCGTACTGAGCCTCATTATTTGAGGCTTTGAAGCTGAATTTGATTGCTTCGTACAGTTGTTGCCCCTAGGTGTTGTAAGGGAAATACCTACATTGGACAGTTGGTCAGTGCAACTTCCATGAACATGGAGTTTCCATGTTAGATCTTCAGAATTTTGTTGCTGCTCTTGCTCTCACTTCTTCTATAGCTCTTACTGTTCTCCTGAGTCTTGAGAGACCTCAAGAGTTGAGTTGGTGGATTTAGCCATGAAGTCTGCAAGGGCTTGACCCTTTATGGCTGTTCTTGGCTAGTATGTGATCTCGAATTGGCCAAGCTCTATGGCCCATTTGAGTAGTCAGTCTGATGCTTTAGGTTTCTACAAAACCTGTCATAGTGGTTGATCGGTGTACACCTTTATGGGGTGTGCTTGGAAGTAGGGCCTCAGCTTTTTGGAGGCCAAAGCAAGTTGTAGGTCACCTTCTCCATGAGTGGGTATCGACTCTGCGTTGAATAGCCCTTTGTTGATGTAGTACACAAGATGATGTACACCGCCTTCTTCTCTTCTGAGGACAACACTTACATCGTGCTCTGTGACTGCAAGGTACACACCTAGCTCTTCATTGTCGAGAGGTTTAGACAACACATGTGGTTGGGCTAATTGCTTCTTTAGCTCCTGGAATGCATTTTCACATTATTTAGTCCACTCGAATTTTTTATTGCCTTTGAGAATGTTAAAGAAGGGTACACATTTGTTTGTGGATTTAGACACAAATCTTCTTAGTGCAACAATTTGTTGTCCAACAAGTTGAGGAGGCTGATCAACCTCAAGTTGAATAGACCAAGGACAACCAGGTTTAGGAGCCTTTGGCCAAGCAACCTATTGCTGGCGAGGGTGAGGAACCCTCGACCAATCAAGATGGTGATTTTGAGGCTGAGCAGGTTTAATTTGCTATCAGACCTAGTACTACTAGGAGGTAGTATAAGACTTGTAGGATGATCCAGTGCAATACCCTTGGTACTTATGATGAGGTTGGATGACCTTTAAATGCCAAGGGTCAACCTTCAAAGGTTGGGGTAGACCATTTTGAGGAAGAGGCTCCCGAGCCATGGGTCCTCGAGTACATAGATCAACAGCACTGGATATCTTCTCTATCCTTCCTATCGGCTAGCAAGCTTGATAAAATCAAGGAAAGGGGACTCATGGGTAGAATCTGATGTGATAGGCCTACTAGAGCTCAGTTGGAACATCATCTACTATCCAATTCCGTGCCTTAAATTTGGAAGTACTCTTGGAGCTACTTCATCGCTTGGGATGTCAGATATGTCCATCATCACTTATAGAAGGTCCTGACATACATTCACTCAATCCTGACTCTCAGGTAGAGGGATAGAGCCAACCGTATCCTGTCTCTCCCTACGGAAAGGCACAACATCTACTGGTTGGATTATGAGGAGAATTTTAGGAAGTATGGTCTGTAACCTCTTATACAAGATACCAAGGGTGTTGGAAACCCTTCTGGAGATCCAGATGATGCTCCTACAATGAAGGTGGTTAGCCAAAAGGAAAGGCCTACGACTAAGCACGAAAAGGGTGAGTTTGATGAGGACATCCCCTGGCCAAGATTGTTAGAATAGTATCCAAGAGGGCATGGGACCTTCAACAGTATTTGGCATGGGGAGGCATGATTAAGGACGCCCTTGTGTTGATCAGGCCTGAAGGATAAGAATCTATCAAGCCTATCCATCCACCACCTACGTCTAAAGACAAAGGCAAGGCTACTACTTCTGAGGACAACTCTAATGATTCCTCTTTGGAGGATGATAGGCTCTCGAACAGCCCTCCAAACAATAGTAATTTTTTTACTTTCACTTGCATTTAATACTTATAACTTGTGTTCTAACTTTGTTATTTTTCTTTTTATTGATATGGGCTCCAGGATGAAAAACTGGCGAGGGGATCTTCAGGTAGCTCTTCGTTTGGTCGGCTCAGGCCAAGGTGGCCAGGACTGTCGGGTCTTTTAATGTGACCCAGTCTGACTTGCCTCCTCCTCCTCCTGGTCCTCCACCAGCCGGCCAACCCATGGTTAAAGATCTTCCTTTGAGGAGCACCCCTCCTCCTCTTCCTCCTAAGAGACCATCGGGCAAGTCAGCCTAGAAGCACAGTCGGGTGGCCTACTCGACTACGGGCGAGATGGAAAAATATGTTTCTCACAACTATATTAGCAAATGCTAGCCAAGCGTTGGTGAGCAACTCCAGGAGCTGGATGTTGACACCCCAGCTTACTTGACAGTGAGCACTCTTAAAGATGCTACCTCTGTAAGTTGTTTACTTGTCTAACTTTGTCTAAGCAAGCCTTTTTGTACAGTTTTTCTAACTTTGTTTCTTTTTAGTTTCAGGTCTTTCTGAAGCTTAGCCATGCCCATGTCAGGGTTATGAGGTCTACTACAGCTTTAAAGAAGAAACTTGAGAGCAAGGATGTCGAGCTCAGGGCAAAGAAAGCTGATCTTACAAAGGTGCATGCTAATTTGGACTTATCATCGACCCGTCTAAGGGAGATCCAAGATCGATATAAGGGTGTGGGTCAACTACTTGGTCTTCGTAACCAAGTGGTGACAAATCTAACTGCTGATAATTCCAAGCTGAAGAATGAACTGGATAAGCAGTGAAAGGAGAAGCAGGTACCTCTCTAGGAAAAGTAGGTAGCTCTCCAAGAAAAGTAGAAGGCCCTTGATAAGCAATAGGCGATTAGGGATGAGTATTTAGACTTGTCCATGGAGGTTCTTTATGAGGTATCTCTGCATAACCCTGACGTCAATCTGAAGTACATGGAGTCGCTCATTTATGAGAGTTGGCTTGCTTGAGGGAGGGAGCTGTATGAGAATAGGCCACAGATAGACCAGGCTGGCCAAAGTGAGGAGGTACTAGCCGACAAGACCCTTGAGGTGCCTTTTGGCCAGCCTACTAGAACATTGGTCGACCATCTTATGGATGAGGTGCCATCTGGCCAGCCTCCTATTAGCAAGATTGCAGAGCCTGCCCTTGAATCTCCACCTATCCAAGACACAATTGACTTAAACCCACCTACTCCTATGATTATTCTTGAGGATATTTAGAGACTTACATTTTATGTCTTTTATGCTTTTATTTTTCATGCTTTATTTTTTGTTCTTGTATGGCCTATAGGGCCTTTAGTTTTGAGCAGATGACCAACCAGGCGGTCTTTAATCCTGGCTTTAAATTCTTTTATCAGATAGGTAGGTGTCTGGACTTACACTTTTTATGTATAATCTGAAGTATTCCTTTTGCAATTACTTAGTCTTCAATTATTTCCTTATCAAAGCTTTAAATTTTGCTTAAGTTTGATGTGCTTGTTCAATGGTGTACGATGTGAGTGCCTCCAAGTGATTTAGCAGATTTATTGTCTCTTGGTCACTTGTGATTCACCAAGTACTATAGATCTTTGCTTGTGCATTGTCTTGGAGAGACCTATGTGTATGCATGTGGAACTAAGAAAAATAAAGATTAACTTTACGATGTTATCTTGTTAAGAAGTTGTTTTACACAATATTGAACTAAAATAACATTTTTATTCATTAATTGGTCTTACATATGTGTTGTTGCTGTGCAACATACGTTTTTTGGTTCTAAAAGTTTACAAATTTAAAGTTTTCTTCCAAAACTCATTCTATGGCTACTAATACGCGACATGCTGAGCAGGGGCCATCACTGAATAGTGATGGAAACTTAGCTCTTTTACACTAATTCCTATACAGTGAGTTGTATGGGAACAACTACTAAAGAGTAGTGTTTTTACAAGTTTCTCACTGGTAGTACTTTCTAAGATATTCTCCATTCTAGTATCTTGGTTGAAAAAGTAATTCCATGTTCATATTATAGCTACTAAGCTTGTACACAACTTTACTTGTTATCTCTGTAACTTGGTACGAACCTTCCCAGTTTTGTCCAAACACTCATGCCATAGGATCTTTGGTATATAGGAATAATCTTTGAAGCACTATGTCCCCTACGAAGAATTTTCTTTCATTGACTTGCTTATTAATGTACCTGGCAACCTTTTGCTAGTAGGCATGTAGCTTTAGGTCGGCTTGGTCTCTTCTTTCTTTTTTTAATCAAGGAATTCTACTAGCAAGGTGTGGTTAACTTCTTGGTCATAGGATGTCCTCTTATGGGACAGTAGTTCAAGCTCTACGAGTAGCATTGCTTCATAGCTATAGGCTAATGCAAAGGGTATATGCTTGATGGTTGTCTTCTCGGTGATCCTGTGTTACTAGAGTACCTTTGGGAGTAAGTCAAGCCAATCACCTTTTGCCTCCTTTAGATGTTTTTTCATAGTGTCCTTGAGGGTCTTATTTACGACTTCCACTTTCCCATTTGTTCGAGGGTGAGAAACTACGGAGAAGCTTTTAATGATGTTGTGTCTGTTGTAGAAGTCAGTGAACATGTCATTATCAAATTATTTCTCATTATCTGACAAAATCTTCTGTGGGAGTCCAAACTGGCATATGATGTTTTTAACAAAAAAGTAGAGGATTTTCTTGGAAGTTATTGTCGACAATGGTTCAGCTTATGTCCACTTAGTGAATTAGTTGATTGTGACTACGACATATTGTACACCTCCTTCTCCCTTAGGGAGTTGACTAATGAGATCTATTCCTCACACAACAAAGGGCTAAGGAGACTGCATTAGTGTGAGCTCATTTAGTGGAGCTCTTAGGTTCTTTGAGAATCTTTAGCACTTGAAACATTTCTTGACATAGTGCATTGAATCCTCGATCGTACTAGGACAAAAATACCCTTGTCTGAGTATTAGTCCATTGAATCCTCGATCGTACTAGGACAAAAATACCCTTGTCTGAGTATCTTTTTGGACAGGCTTTGCCCCCAGCATGACTTCTGTAGAAGCCTTCATGAATTTATACTAATAATCACTGAACTTCTTTATTGGCAAAAAATGTTAAAAGTGGCATCGAGAGCTGTACATAACCCCATTGAGGATTAGATACCGAGCAACTTTCCTCCTCATTTTTCCTGCTTCATTAATTTTTTCTGGCAAGATTCCTAATAATTCTATGGTATATAGTTATTTTTTATTGGAATAAAACTTGATTTATCATGAAAAGAGTAATGAAAGTTTGTTGTTTGTTAAGTTTGTTTAGTTTTTGTCTTCATTTTCTATTTAGTATGCTAGCTTTTGAGTCTTATGAAATTATTATTTTTTAGTTGTATTTATTTAATTAGGTCACTACTAAAAATTTGCCTTTTAGTGACACTCTTTAGTGACACGCACATTTGTGTGGGTCACTAAAAGGTTAGGAGTAATTTTTGGTGACATGCACAATTAGTCTCTAAAATTCAATGTTAGTGTCTTATAATTTGAGTCACTAAAAATGTGAAGTGTCACTAAAGATTAATGCTAATAATTTTATGAATTTTTTTAATTTAAAATGTTCACCTAGTCACTCTAGGAGAGACTGAAAAAATATATACCAAAGCGCATTGCGCGTCACTAAAGCAACTTTATAGTTTATTTTTTAAAAAATAATAATTATTTGATTCATTTGTATTAATGTATGGCAAAAAAGAAAAAAATTGTAAGGCTGGCAGTTGTTATTTGATGTATTTTGTTATTATATAAATAATATAATAAAAAAAACATAAAATAATAAATAAATAAGTTGATAAGAATGAAACCCTATAAGAAAACTAAAGAAGCGTGTGACGTCCTCCGCTTCCTCTCATGGCGAAGAAGAAACGGGCGACTTCGAAGCTTGCCAAAATCGTTACTGATGTCGAGAATACCTCCGATCTCCCTTCGATCCAAATCGAAGATAATGTCTCTGAAGCTACTCCGTCCCCAATCACGATAGACGAACAGCCTGCCCCAGTCGAGAATGACGAACAGCCTACCCCTGAGATTTTTCTCGACTCGAGCGAGAACTTGGAAGGAGATCCAGTTGACGACGGTCCGATTATCTTGCCGAAGTCAGTGAGCTAGGCTGAGGAAGTTGAGAAACCAAATTTCAATGCCAAATCGAAACATATCTGGAGTAAATTCAAATCGAATAAGGTTTTTACCCCTTCTACCCAACTGGAATTTACTGAACCTATGAAAGTAGGGGATCAATCGATTGCTAAATTAG
This sequence comes from Cannabis sativa, assembly GCF_029168945.1. Lineage (NCBI taxonomy): Eukaryota > Viridiplantae > Streptophyta > Magnoliopsida > Rosales > Cannabaceae > Cannabis > Cannabis sativa. The sequence goes on along the minus strand of NC_083602.1, from coordinate 23,204,046 downwards.
ATTTGGATGAGGTTGAAAGTGAGACTGCTCTGTGGAAAAATTCGATTGTTTGTTTAGTGTTCGGGCTAACCCCCCTTTCAGGGTTTTTGAGGGGTTTATTAAAGGAATCTGGGGTAATCTGGGGGTTGAGAGGATTGCGCGAATGAATTCGGGTTTCACTCTTGTTAGTTTCAGAGATGCGGTGACAAGGGACCTTTTACTAGAAACAGGGGTGATTCACTTTGATAAAAAACCTGTTATTCTAAGACCCTGGACGGCAGATATGGATGCTGAGAGAATTGTTAAGTCAGTCCCTGTTTGTGTGCGATTGAATGGACTTGGTTTGCAATATTGGGGTAGAAACAATCTTAGTGCGCTTGTTAGTACCATTGGCAAACCAATTATGGTTGACAAGGTCACTTTAAGTAGAACTATGATTAAATATGCTAGAGTTTTAGTGGACATTGAGATTTCAGATTGTCCACCTAAAACAATAGCATATATCAATGAGAGAAAGCAACTTCCAGAACAGACCGTTGAATATGAATGGCTTCCGTCAAAGTGTGGGGCATGTGGTCTTCTTTGACATATTATTGCCAATTGCAACAAGGAGAAGGGACCGATTGTTTGGAAGAAAAAAGGGGCTGGTGAACAGAAAAATAAGGATACTATGGTAGAGAAGAATGTGTCTAATGTTGATGAAATGCCAGAAACGATAGCTAAGGATGATAGGGTCTGCCAAATAGAAACAATAGCTGATGCTGTTCATGAGAAGAAGGTTAGAGTTGGGAACAACTTTGATGATTCAAAATGGATTACTCCTCATAAAACAGGTTCTAAACAAGCTGTTAGGAATTGGGGAGAGACAACCACTAGTAATGATTATGAGATTCTAGCCGAATCTGGGGATGGAGAATTGGTCACAAAAAATACTGATATCCCATGGAAGTCTGCAACATAATGGGATGGAATGTTAGGGGTCTGAATAAAAGGGATAAGCAGAGATCGGTTTTGGATGTTCTTAGAGAGAATAAAGTAGGCCTTGGTGCTCTTCTAGAAACTAAAATAAAGCATGACAAGGTTAAAGAGGTTGTGACTACTAGTTTTCCCAACTGGGAGTTCTACTCGAGTTCTGTTATTAGTAAAAGAATAATTCTAGTTTGGCAAGAGAAATTTGTTCATGTTGAGATCATAGAGGAGGATTTCCAATTTGTCCACAGTAGAGTGAAAGTGATAGGCTTGGTGGAGGAATTTTACTTCACTGCAATCTATGGCAGTAATTCGGCTTTGGAAAGGAGGTCTCTTTTTGAGAAGTTGGCAGGAATAGGGATGGTTAATAAGCCTTGGTTAATCCTTGGAGACTTTAATGCGATGTTCTGCTTTGAAGATAGAAATGGGGGTAAGCAAGTCTTGGCTAAAGACATTGAAGATGCTCAGAATTGGCTTGCTTTAGGCCAAGTGGATGAGATCAAAAGCTCAGGATCTTACTTCACTTGGTCTAACAAGCATGATCTTGGTTCTAGAATTTTCTCAAAGCTTGATAGAGTTCTTGTTAATGAAGAATGGATGGACCACTTCCCCGACACTGAAGCTTGCTTTAAATTGGAGTGCACTTCAGATCATAGCTATTGCATTGTCAAAAACAATAGAATCGGTAGTGTGGGTGTGAGACCTTTTAGATACTGCAATCACTGGGTATTACATAGTAACTTCAGAGAGAGAACTCTAAGGAGGTTGTTCAATTCTTCTGACACTAAGAACACTGTCGGTTTAGTGAAGAAATTACTGAGAGTGAAGCATATTTTGAAGAAGTTCAATAGGTAGGAGGCAGGAGATATTGAGCATCGTTTTAATCAATGCAAAGCTGAGTTTATCTTAGCTCAGGACAATCTAGCCAGAGACCCGAGCAACAACAACCTGCTTCAGGAAGAGAAAGTGAAAAGTCTTGAGTATGTTGCAGCCTTGAAACAATACTCTGTTTTTCTTCGGCAATAGAGTAAAGTTTCTTGGTTGCAGAATGGTGATGATAATACCAGGTATTTTCACTCCTTTTTGAAGAAAAGAAAATTAGAGAATAGAATCACTACCTTTGAGAAGAATGGGATGATTGTTGATGATTATAACCAAAGTAGTAGAGCATTTTCTTAACCATTTCAGAAATTTTATGGGAAATAAAAGTTCTGCTACTAAAAGGCTGGATAAACATTGCATTGATCAGGGGCCGGTCCTTTCCATGGAGCAACAGATTAGATTGATAAGACCTTTCAAAGAGAAAGATGTGAAGAAGGCAATGTTTGGAATTCACTCAACGAAGAGCCCTGGCCTAGACGGATTCGGTTCTGGATTTTTTAAAAGTCTTTGGAAAAATATTGGACATGATGTGTCTACGGCTATTCTCAAATTCTTTGAGGAGGGTATTATGCCAACCTCATTGAAGGATGCAGTCATTACCCTTATCCCGAAGACCCAAGAGCCAAAGGATGCTAGTGACTATAGGCCTATTGCTTGCTGCAATACAGTGTATAAGTGTATTTCCAAGATGATTTGTTCTAGATTGACAGAAGTTCTTCCTAGTCTTGTGAATGACAACCAGGGTGCTTTCGTAAAGAATCGTCTGCTTGCCCACAACATTATGATTTTCCAAGATCTCCTTAAAGGATACACTAGGAAAAACATTTCTGCTCGGTGCATAATGAAGATTGACTTGAGCAAGGCTTACGATAGTGTCGACTGGCAATTTGTGGAAGACCTCCTAAACAGCTTATGCTTTCCCTCGAGATTCATTCATTGGTTGCTTGTTTTTCTTAGAGGTACTACTTACTTCCTTTTGCTTAATGGTAGAATTCAAGGTTCCTTTAAAGGTGAGAAAGATCTCCGCCAAGGGGACCCTTTGTCTCCCCTGGTGTTTGTCTTGATTATGGAATACTTGTCTAGGTTGTTATCTCATTATTCGAACAAAAAAGGATTTGGCTTCCATCCTCTTTGTAAGAACTTGAGATTAACAAACCTTTGCTTTGCAGACGATCTCATTATTTTTTGTAAGGGAAATATGAATTCTGTGGAGTTAGTCAATGAAGCCTTTCAAGATTTCAGCCAAGCGACTGGGTTAGTAGCTAATAAAAAGAAGTCCCACATCTATTTTGGGGGGGTCAAGGAGGAGATCAAGAATGCAATCTTGGAAATAACTCAAATGGAAGAGGGGTCTTTCCCGCTCAATTATTTGGGTGTGAAACTTAGACCAACATAGTGGAGAGCCGAAGATTGTGGTGTTATTTTGGATAAGCTTAGCTTGAAATTAAATGGGTGGGCTAGTAGGAATTTATCCTTTGCTGGTCGTGCGCAATTAATTCATTCGGTTTTGCTTGGGATCTGGAACTTTTGGATGAGCCTCTTTATTCTACCCCAAAAAATTGTGGCAGTCGTGGATAAAAAATGTCGTGACTTTCTCTGGGGTGTGAATGGTAATAGGAGTAAGCTGCATATGCTGTCATGGGAAAAAGTTTGTCTCCCTAAACAGTTCGGTGGTATTGGTTTCACAGAGGGGAAGAAATGGAACATGGCGATGGTTGCCAAACACTTGTGGGCGATTTCGAGCAAGCAAGATAATCTTTGGGTGAAATGGATCAACTCCATTTACTTAAAGAAACAGGACGTGTGGTCTTGCCCGATAAAACCGGACTTGAGTTGGTACTTTAAGAAGCTTTTGAAGATTAGAAATGTGACGAATGTAAACATGGTGAACCAGGCGGTGAAAGGTAATAAATTCAAAGTGAACAGGTTTTGTAATGAGTTTATTGGAGCTGTTAGAACTCCCTATACTGCTACTATTTGGCATAAATATATTGTTCCTAAACACAGGTTCATGTTTTGGCAAATCATAAATGAAAACCTGCTCACCCGTGATCACTTGAGCAGATTTTTTCCCATTCATTCAGGGCTGTGTTTGGTCTGTGATGATGCTCCGGAATCCCATAATCATCTATTTTTTGAATGCATCTTCACAAAGAATCTCATTGTGTTTGTGGAAAAATGGGCTTTGCAGATGCATTGGCCGAAAAACATCTTAGAACTTCATGACCGGGTTCTGCCAGCTAAAGCTAACTTAGCTTCTAAAATCATGAATGCCATTACTGCTGCTGCCTTGTATTTACTGTGGAAGAATAGAAATGACTGTTTGTTAATATGGTTTGTAATTCAGTTGCTTCACTTAGCAAAGAGATTAAGAGTGTTGTTAAGGCTAGAGTTCTTGGGCTTTATTCTACTAGTCAAAAGAAGAAAGACCAATATGTGTTGAGGTTAATCAATAGTTGGTAGCCTCTTTTTCTCTTTCCTGGCGGTTGGTTTCCCTTTCGGCCTTTGATGTGTATTGTTCTGTTCTTTTGAATAAAATTATCCTTTTGTTCAAAAAAAAAAAAGAATGAAACCCTAAAATAACATCTCATTCTCTCTCACGCTCTCTTACCGCCTCCTTCTCTCTCTTTGAAAATATCTCAAGCTCTCAACGTAAAATGCAAGATGGTCTGAATTAGTGGGTTCAATGGCCATGAACGGCCGTTTCTCGATGACGGTGAGTCATACAGAGGCCACGAACGGCCTCTCCGTTACTCCATCATCGGTTCGCTTCCCCCCTCTTCGACTTCTTTGAGATCGTCGATCTCCTCTTCGGTTCTTGTTTTTATTTTTTTTTATAACAGATCTGTGTTTCAGGTTGCCGGTTGTTGGGGCTTTGCTTTGCACCTAGCTGTGCTTGCGTCGTCGAGGTTGGGGGTTCGCAAATTTTTGGTGATATTGAGGTGTAAATGGCGAAACTACGTTGAGTGGGTCAGAGTTTGATGAAGAGGTGGCCGATATAAGGTCCTCGATTGTGAATGAGAAGAATGAGCCGAGTGAGACGGCTCTGTTCATTGCTACAGAGAAAGGTCATCTTGAGGTGGTGAAAGAGCTCATGCAATATGTTACTAAAGAGGGTATTTTCATCAAGAATCATTCAGGCTTTGATCCCTTACATATTGTTGCCAGTCAAGGTCATAAAGGTATAATCTTTTATACTCTTTTTAGTTTTTAATAAAATAATTAATCAAGCATCGAGTATGAAGTTCTAGTACGACACATAATTAGATATAAACTTAATACTTTGAAGGGAAGATGTGTAAAATATACATATATTATACAGTCTTTGTAGTGTGACTTTAAAGAATAACTAAAAACAACGAGTGATTGTTTAATAATGTATTCTTTCTCTTTTGGCAGAAATTGTTCTTCACAAGTGGCTGGTTCTGTCTTGGGCGTTTGGATGGGATTAGGAGCTCGCCAAAGTAAAAATTTTATCACATTTATTTTGGGTTTTATAAATTTGATTCTGATTTATTAATGGTTCTAATAATCTTCACCATTTTTTCTACATTTTGAGATTTATTTATTTCTGATTGTATAGTAATATTGTAACTTTTTCTAATGTTAAATGGATAATGATGATGTATATGTTAGTATACTAATAATTTATCTCTAATTTGATTATATTGTTTGTATGGTGTTATAGAAGAATTTGTTCATATCTATTGTGATTAACTTGTAAATTAATTTAAATTTTTATTTTAATAAAATACATTTTTGTCTATTTGTATGGTGTAATTTATAAATTTTACATTTACTTAATTAAAATTATTATTATATTTAATTGTATTTGTATATAATTAATATAAATTATTTTTATTATATATAAAATTTAAATTAAATCAAATTAAATATTATTTTTTTTTAAAAAAAAATATTTAATATAGTGGCACTTTTTGTGTGTCACTATATCTCTATAAATATTAATAAAAAAGAAATAAAAGGATATAGTGACAATTTATATGTGTAGCTGTTACCTTTTTAGTCTGACAAAACTTGACTCTATATGCCTATAGTGACACACAGAAAATGAATGCAAAAGGTTTTTGTGACACGTGTGAAGTGTCACTAAAAATTGTCTTTCCAGTCACCTTCATTAGTGACGCGAGTTGAAGTGTCACTATACACTTTTAGAGTTACTCAATGTGTGTCACTAAAACTCAATTGTTGAAGCAATTGTTGCAATAAATTCAGCATTCTGGACAGTGATGTGGACAAAGTGCAGCAGAATTTTCATTAGTTGAATCAGTGCAGAGGTGGTAGTCATTTAAATTTACGCCAACTAGCTGACGTAAAAATAGGAGACCAAGGCTAGTGGGCTAAGAAAAGAAGGAAATGGGCTTCTATTTTAGGGTATTGGACTGTACCCTAATGACCTAACAAAAATAAAAAAAAAAAAGTTCAGCCACCATCATCACACCATTAAATAAGTACTGAAAATCAGGTGTTAGAAAGAAAAGTACTAAAAATTAGGTGTCTAAAAGAGGAAGTTAGCCGAGAAAGAAGGAGGAGGATACAAGCTTCATTAGTTTGAATTTCTATTCTTCTTCTTCTTCTGTTTTCATCCTTTCTTTATATACTTGGAGTTTGTTAATTTTAAAGACTAACTAGTAGCCATAGATGAACTACCATTATTTTTGGATTTTAATTACTAGTTTAAACATGAGCTAAGCTTCTTGAGAATTGAATGGCTATGAACCCCTATGTTTTGGTATGATTAATTTTAAGCATGAATTTAGCAATGTTTTCTTTGTTCATTCAAGTAAGCTTACTGTTTATTAATTATTATTACTTGGCCATGAGTAATAATTTACTAAGCTAGATCTGGTTCTAGAAAGGCTAGATCTAGTAGTTACAACTCTAATGATGCAAGTGAATTCCTAAGTTTACCTTTTTGTTAGTAAATGGAATAGAGATATTTCATTACCTTGCATAACTTGAGAGTTGATGTTTAATTGCTATTCTGCAACTTGATTTGATATAGGAATATATTGAACTAAGTGGTAGAACTTAATTTGTGAGTTTTGGAAAAATCTCATAAACACAAAAAAAAAAATTATGTTAACTTTGTGCAACTTTGCTGAAGTGATGCTAAAGTAATGCTGAAAAACTGGGCAGATTTAATATAGGGGGACATAGCTATTCAAGTCTATTATTCCACAGATACTTCTTCTAGCAGATAATTTTATAGTATTTGTTGTCTTATTTCTAGTTTATTTTTATTGTCACCAATTCGTTTTACTTTAATCAATCATCAATTCTTTATTTTTGTTTATTATTCTTTCAAAAGATCTGAAGTTGTTAATTAGTTGGTTTTACATTTATTTTAATTTGCAATTCTTATGGAGATGATACTCAACCTATTTTTATATTACTTGTTTTTGATTGCGTGCACTTAAGTATAAATATAATTTTTCACAATAAGTTTTTAATGCTATTGTCGGGGATTGAAACTAAAAATTGTATATTATCATCATTTTTGTAATTTATTTCTGGTTTGAGGTTCTAACCTTGCTTGAGTGTTTTTTTTTTCTTTTTTCAGGTTCACTCTAGCACATGGACGAGTACCAAGAATTCATCAATCCTGATCTATTTCCTATTGATGCTAAAATTGAGCGCACATTATGAGAAAGAAGAAGAGCACAACAAAGAAAACAAGGGGAAGAGAAATGGTGGATAACCAAGGAGATGGACAGCGAGTTCAAAGGGGGATGGCCCCTAAAATTGGTCGAAATACAATCATTACAACAAATGATAGAGATTAAATCATCTGACAATATGCAGCCCCTCTTTTCAATGAGCTCAATTTGAGCATTGTGAGGCTATAAATTGAGGTACCATAGTTTGAATTGATTCAAGTTATGTTCCAGATGCTTCAAACTTTGGAATATATTTTAATAGGACCTAGATTTACTAATAATTATGTTTTTAACATCCTAAACATGAACTTCTAAAACGATATGAAATAAACACATAAAAGACATGAGAAACCTTACATTGGTTGCAGCAGAATTAAATGACTCCTTCAGCTCAGATCTCTAACCCTTGTATCCTTTCTGTAGCAGAGTATAACCAAAATTTGAGCCCGACACTCCTTCAGTTGTTTGGATTCTTAAAGTACACACTATGATTGAGGACTAACTTGCTATGGTTGAGCATGCATTCAATCACTAAGGCTCAATTTTGATAGTGAAGAAGACTAAGAATTTCGAATTAGAAGAGAGAAAAGAAGAAGAAGAAGTCTCAAAACTCTAGTTATCTGTGAGAATAAAAACTAGGTTTAAAGCTGTAGAAGCATTAGTTTGGATAGTGAGACATTACTCTTCCTTTTATACTAATTCTACTAGGGTTAGCAATGAATTATTTGGAATAAAAAATTATAAAAATAGAGCAAAATAGGGTTAACTGGCCGGTCCCTTATGTGGGTCCATCACTAGTTAGATTTTTGCCATTTTTCTCAATCATTTATATATTTTTCATAAATACCACTTTTTACACTTTCAATTCTATAAATACCAAAACTATTTATTTAATAATTAAATTAATCATCAAATAAAATTTTCATTTATATTATTTATTAATTAAACTCCATAAAGTCTCTTAATTAACAAATAAACCCTAAAATTCTATTTCTTCACAATCAAGCCATAACTTAGTGAAAATTCATAAACTAGACAAAGTCTAACTTTAGAATTATAATTGATTAATTAAAATCAATTAACCGAGTCTTATCAGTAGTTTGTCTCAACTTGTATGTGGACGATGGGCCTATATAACCGAGTTTCCAATAAGCAGATGTAGAATTTATCAAGTAAATTCTCTAACTTATTAATTCCTCCTTGCACCACTATTGATTTAGAATTGCACTCTCAATTATATAGAACGCTCTATATGTTCCACGATATAGTTAGCTTTGAGATTATCCATTTGTTATTATCCCAATAATTAATGATCCTCTATAGATGATTTACATTGAATAGAGATCAATTTACCGTTACACCCTTCAATGTATTTTATCCTTAAAACACTTAGTTACATATAAAATATTTCAGTGAACTAATATAATCACTGAAATGAGTACTCAACCATTTATCTATGTTAAGCCAAGCTCGAAGGAAATCATCATTTGACTTCTATATCCAAATAGAAGCTATAGATTCCGTATCTATGATTAGCGCTCCCACTCAATTGAACTACCATGTCCTTAACCTATATGTCATTTGCCTTCTGTATAGCATATCCCCAGAAGGACGTAGACAGAGATGAATAACTCAGCATAGACCTAACCATTTCTAAAAGACTGCGATTTCTTCTTTCTGCAACTCCATTTTGTTATGGAGTGCTTGGGGCAGTGTATTGGGATTCAATTCCAAGTTCAATTAAATGATCTTTGAACTGAATATCCATATATTCTCCACCCCTATCAGTTCGCAAGATCTTTAATGATTTCTTTTGCATTAGGTAAAGAAAACTGTATCTAGAGAAATCGTCAATGAAAGTAACAAAATACTCATAACCACCTCGGGCTTTGACATTCAAAGGTCCGCAGACATCGGAATGCACTAACCCTAGTGGCATTTTGGCATGCTCTCCCTTTGCAGAGAAAGAACGTTTAGTCATTTTTCCTTCTAGGCAGGACTCGCAAACTGGCAGTTCACCTAAGACGACATTTTTCAATGGACCGTCTTTGGTTAGCCTATTGAGTCTATCAAAGCCTATATGACCTAAACGTAAATGCCATAGATAATTTTGATCATCATTATCAATCTCTTTTCTTTTGAGGTTTCTAGGTCTAGCTACATGGAAAAGTTCACTATTTAGTGAGATTTGAGTATTCGGTCTTAAAACATAAAGCCCTTGTTGCATTGTAGCAACACATATTTGAAATCCATTACAAGAAATTGAACAATGTGTACTCGAAAAATTCAATATATAAGATTGTGTTTGCAAACATGAGACACTAATCAAGTTTCTACTAAAGTTTGGAACAAAGAAAACATTTTCTAAAATTAAAAATCTTTGTTGAAACTTGATGCGGGCTTTTCCTCTAGCTTTGACCGATACTAATTTGCCATTGCCAACTTTAAGCTTTAATTCTCTTGGAAGCAGATTTTCCCAAGTTTCAAGCAACTGCAGTGAAGAACATACATGGTTAGTAGACCCAGAATCAACAATCCAGACGGATTTTTCGTTCTCTAAAACACATGATTCAAAGACAAAAGCACTACCTTCGTTTGAATTGTTTAGAAGCCTGGGACATCGTTCTTCATGATGTCCCTTTTCATTACAATTCGAACATAGAAGATTATGTCTGATAATTGTACTTGAAGAAGCAGCTTTGCTAGATCCTTCATACCTAGTCCTTTTCCTCTGATTATGAATTGCAAACCCAGGGGGACCTATTGCAATCAGATTCCATTCATGGGCTCGTAATTCTGCTTCGAGCTTGTCCATGTCGGAGGAGTTGAAATTGTTGATCATGTAAGAGATAACAAATTCATTATACTCCGGAGGAAGACTATTAAGGATGAGTTGGACCCATTGTTCTCTTGATAAATCAATTCCCAGTAGATTTGCCTTTTGGAACTTCAGATTCGTCATCAACAGGTGCGAGTTTATGCAACTACCAGGATGCATTTTCACACTATAGAGTTCTTTTGCTAAGATATTAACTAGGAGAGGATCGGGGTGAGGGTTATTCATAATGACACTACAACACATCAATAAAACAAAAGTACGGTTTTGGCTCATAAATTCATACACAATTCGGAAAATAATAAGTAATGACTTATGTTATAGAAATACTAAATCTAACATAGTTTATTTTCCAAGGTCTTTCAACAAACTGATACAGTGTCCCGTTTAGGCGAGAGTCAAAGCATCATCCATTGAATAGAGTTGTCAGCTCATCTAAAATGATAACCATCTAGCAACCTTTTATTCGATCAAGATTGAAATTCAGCGTTGTCCCGTTTAGGCGAGAGTCAAGGCAATTCTATCTTATGAGCTTCCACCATTGTTTCATAATTTGTAAGTCAAGTATGGTCGCCACCATTAGGGTGATCTATACCATACTAAACTCTTACAAACTGCTTATCTTTCGAGATTAAACGGTGCGAAATGGCTAATGAATGTTCCTCCATTAGGGAGGATTACTCACTAAAACAAACGCGGTGTAAAACCAACAATGGAGATCGAATGTCTCTTGATTAAAAGCTCATTATTTAAAAAAAATATGTATTTTGTATAATCATTTTATTCGATATTATAATAATGAAAAATTACAAACTAAAGTTGGTTTCAATAAAAAAAATCAACTTCAATTAATTTTCAATTATTATTTAATTCGGAAAATAATTTCGAATAAATATCGAACAAGTTCCATATTATAATAATGAAAAATTACAAATCATAGTTGGTTTAAATAAAAAATCAACTTTAATTAAATTTCAATTATTATTTAAATTTGAAAAATAAATTCAAATAATAAATGGAACAAATTTGAAAATATCTTGTTTAAGTTGTTTTAGAAGATTCTAAAAAATCAACTGAAATATCTTTCAAATTAGATTTAATTAAATAAAATTAAGTTATAACAACTTAATTTGAAGATATTCCATTTTAAGTTAATATTCGAAAAGATATTAACCTAAAAAATATCTAAAATATTCCATTTTAAGTTAATATTCGAAAAGATATTAACTTAAAAAATATCTTTAAGAATCTTAATAACCAATGCCTAAAATTTCTCAACTTAATTTTGAAATTTTAAATCCAAAAGATATTCAAATTTAAGTTGGTTAGTTGTAGATAACTAATTTTCAACTTAAATAGGAATATTTAATGAAAAATTTAAATTAAGCTTCAGAAAGAATCTAGATGGTTATAATTCTATATTTATTTAAATACAAGAAAATACATATAGTTTAGCTTAGAATATAAAATTCTTTAAACTATGGTTTTCTTAAATTAATTTCAAAATAAATGAAATTAATTATGTTGCTAATCAATTTTATTAGGTTAAACTAGTGTAATTAACCTAGTACAGTTATTCAAATCAGGCAAGTGGGCCTTCACAATTGGGGTGGTTCATGTGAGGGGGTGCTGGGTTCAGTATGTCATACCCACTACTATGGCTCCCAACTCTCACACAAGGCCCAAAAGAGAGGAATTTAACCTTAAAATGAACAACTGTTATTAATTGAATAAGCCCAAAAACTAAATGGGCCTAAATAAAATCTATCAAGAACTATGATAATTTATTTAGCAACAACAACCTATATGCATCTATAATGAAATTAAACACATAGGCTCACACAGGCACACTTTGGATGGGTCCTATCATGTTGCTAGGTCATACACAGATGAAAGAAGATTGTAAATATACCTGTTACAATTTATTTACTTGACCAAGGGAGCCATCAGATCATTAGATCTGGCAAAAAGTAACCATGGCTATTTGCAATCAAGTAATAATAGGTTTTGAAAACTTACACACAAGCTAAAACACATACTCCTGCAACAAGGTTATCTGGATAGTTGGATGTAGGATTTATTTAATTTTAAATAAATAAATAATTTCGAAATAATTAATTAAATAAATAAAATATTTATTTTCGAAAAATTAAAAAAAAAATAAAAGAAAATTCGAAATTTTGAAAAAAAATTTAAATTTAAAATTAAACCTACAATTTTGAAAAATTAGGTTTCAACCAACCTAAATATCATTTCAAAATTTGCTAACTACTTTTAAAAATTAAATGTTATTTTATAAATAAAAATTAAATAAAAAATTAAAAAAGATAAATGAATATCTTTTTCAGATTTTAAATATAATTTAAATAAATAAAATAACAAAATTTAAAAGTTAGCAAAATATCTTACATCTATTTAAAATTACATGATTATAGTTATCTTATTTTAAATTTAAATAAGGTCAAATTATTAAAAAAAGATTTAATTTAAAATATTTAAAATCTGACCTAAGATTTAAAAATAAAATAATATATAATCAAACTTAAAAATAAGATAGATAATTAAGCAAAAAAGATAGATATTAACTATTTTTAAATTCAAATTACACTAATATCATGAATTAAATTTAAAAAATATTAAATTAATTCATTATGATAATTAGAGTTGAATTAGGAATAGTAAATATATAAATACAGAACTACACAAAAAATCGGAAGTTAATTCCATGAGAAAGTATGAAAAAATGAAGAAAAACGAAAAATTTGCGAGCTGTACGGACAGTATGCCAAGCATACTGTCCGCGCGTGCATGGGAGGTTGCATGGGCGAGGTTGGCCAGCGCAGGAGGCTGCAAGCAGCCTGTCCACGCGCGGAGCCCAGGATTTCAGACAAAATCCCTGTCTGCGCCCGTGCTGTCCGAGCGACAAGCCTCGTGCGCGCGCGCGAGTGTAGGTGCACGACTCCGATATTTTTCGAAACTTCAAAAAATCATAACTAATTCAAATTAAATCGAAATTGAGTTCTGTGAAAAAGTAACTTGCTTAATTGTTTCCATACTATCCAATAAAAATAATTCCAGAAACAGATATTCAATTATTTTTAACGAAAATTCACAAACATCAATCAATCATCAAATAACACTCAATACAACATGATACCATCCAAAACATCAAACAATCGTTTTAAAGTCCAAATTTCTTGCAAGCAAATCAATTACCATGGCTCTGATACCAGTTGTTGGAATTATTTTACCAGGATCTTAGATCTACTCACAAGTATGTTGATTAACACCCTAAATATGAACTTTCTAAAACGATGAAATAAACACATATAAAGTTTAAGAAACCTTACATTGGGTGCATCGGAATTAAATGACTCATTCTGTTCAGATCTCTAACCCTTGTATCCTTTCTGTAGCAGAGTATTATCAAGATCTGAACCTGGATCTCTTTCTCTAAATCTTTGATGCTGAAAATCCTTTTGCTGATGATCTTTCTTCACGATCTTCCTCACTATGATTGAGGTATTGCTTGCTGTGTGTGGGCACTACTCTAATCACTAAGGGGTTTCGAAATTATCAAGGAAGAAGAGAGAGAGAGAGGGTGGTGGCCAAGGTAGAGAGAGAGGCTCAGGTTTTTGAATGAAAAGTGTAATTTTTCTGAAGCCTTCACTACCTATTTATAGCATTCCACTAGGGTTAGGTTTGAATTATTTGGCATTAAAATAATGAAAATATCAGTTTAAATTGCCTACAAAAGTGGCCGGCCATGGCTTATTGGGTTTGGGCCTTGCTTTTTGCAATTTTGCAGTTTTAACACTTTTTGTATCTGATTTTCTAAAAAACGCCAATTTTCTAATTCAACCATTTAAATGCCAATTCTAACTATTTAATAACTATAAATAATTATTAAATAATATTGTCATTTATCATATTTATTAATTGAACCATACAAAGTATCATAATTAACAAATATGCCCCTAACAACTCTTTCTTTACAATTTCGCCCTTACTTAGTGAAAATTTCACAAAATAGACATAGTCTAATTTGAGAATTATAATTGATTAATCAAAACCAATTACATGAGTCTTGCAAACAATATTACCTCAACTAGTGCGGGGACCATGGGTCTATATAACCGAGCTTCCAATAAGTAGATCAAGAATTTAGCACTAAAATTCAGTAACTTATTAATTCTTCGTTGAATCCACGCATATAACTTAGAATTGCACTCTCAGTATATAGAATGCTCTATATGTTCCACCATATAGATAACCTCTTGAGAAAAAAAAGGCCCTCGGGTCCCGACCCACAAATGAATAGGAAGCGGGGCGAGGGTCTTTCATTAAAGGGGGGAAAAGAGGGGTGGGGCTTTGTTCTGGGGGGGGCCGCCTTGCGCAGCTTTAGAAAGGAGAGAATTTCAGAAAGTCTCTCCAACCTTTTCTATCTATCCTTAGAAGTAGGGCGAGAGAAAGTCAATATGAGCGTTGGTTTTTCCAACGAAACTAAGCACTTTTTTGTCTTTATCATTCGGAAGGCTCAGTCCCACACTCTGACTTCAATGATGGAGACGCATCATTAGTTATCCATTGTTATAATCCTAATTTGATCAATGATCCTCTATATGAATAATCTACACTGTAAAGGGATTAGATTACCGTAACACCCTACTATGTATTTTATCCTAAAAACACTTGACCCCGTATAAATGATATTTCAGCTTATGTGAAATGAGTACTCCACCATTTATGTTCCTTTTGTCAAGCTCGAAGGAGATCATCCTTTGCTTACTATTCGCCAGATAGAAGCTATAGATTCCATATTTTTGTTAGTGCTCCCACTCAATTGCACTACCGTGTTCCCAAAATGTACGAATCACCCTGACCTAAAAGTAGGCTTAACTAACAAATCAAAGAACACGAATAGCCTTTCAAGATTGAGCCTAATCATAGCAGGATTAAGAACATTTGATCTAGGATCAACTTGGCGATATTGACTTGAATAGATTTTACGGTAAGTTTAATTAAATCTAAGTCAAAGTTCAATATCGGTCCGTTCCGATGCATACTCCATGCATCCAACCTGAGCTTTACTTTAACCAATGTTCTGGAAAGAACATAGCATTTCTCCAAATGCAAGTAAACTCTTGTTGTAGATTATCATATCAGTAAAACCCCTATGTCTGATAAATCTAGGAAACTTTATTCACATAGTCATGTTTACTTTCCAATGTGGTGACAACACAATAAACAGGATCAAGTATGTGAAAAGGGTTTATGATGAATTTATAAATCAAATAGACAAGCAATTGATAAAGTGAACCAAAACATACACAAATGAATGAAAAATACTTCTGTTTCTTTATTGATGTTAAATAAAATCGATTACATTGAAATGGAGTTTTATTTAGGGCATAAAACCCAACAAGATCTTCAACAGAAGGAGTCACTATATTCTGCTGCAACCAATGTAAGGTTTTCTTAAACCCTTATGTGTTTAATTTCATTTTTTTAGAGAATTCATATTTAGGATGTTAATCAACATACTTGTTAGTAAATCTAAATCCTAGTAAAATATTCCAACACATATCACAGCAATGGCGGCTGGGGGGTTTCGTTCCATGGAACTTAATTACAAGAAAATTAGTCCTGATGATGTGTACAAATTGGGCAAGGGTCCCTAGCCATGCATCCAACTTGACTTCGAGGCTCCAAAATGTTATTTGGATCCCATAAAGTTGTTTCCAAGTTACCATCCTTTAGTATTCTGAGTAATGAAGTCATGAAAAATCCATGTTTGAATCCCAAAAATTGAAAGGAGTCGAAACAGACCCCAAGACTTAGGTGCCTAGGGTTTCACCCAGCCCCCAAGTTGACAACCTAGCTAGGGTTTCAGTGTTTGGGACCATCTTAGTGTAGATGACCAAAGCTTTACACTTACACATGAATTATAAATGTCACAAACATATTTGAGGCAACAGAATCAGGTTGGAATACTTTCAGTTTTGAGAACCTACAGCACTAGGTGCCCCGAGTACCCGTCGCCCAGGTTGACATATTCTCATATGTCAACCTGGGGCATTTCAACCATCAAAATAAAGAACTATCCTGAGCATTTCTTTTTCTTTGTCCAAAGTGAGGAAACTAGTGCTTTCAGATAAGAAACAAATCAACCTGGAGGCGAAAATGGGGACCCATGACCCAAGTTGACCTACGCTATGAGCTTAGCGCCCAGGTTGATACATTGTCAACTTGCGCCATTTTCAAGCAAATTTTCTAAGAATTCCTCCAAGCATATTCTCTGTTTTTGTCAAAGATTAAGATACAACTATTTTTGGGGATCAAACAGAGCCATTTGGTTACAGCCAAGAAAGTTTTGAGATATTTGCAAAGAACGAAGGGTTTTATGCTTGTGTATAAGTATGTCGACAATATTCAAGCTGTTAGTTATTCACATTCAAATTTGGTGGTTGTGTAGATGATTTAAAGTCAACTTCTAGCTATATTTTCACTTTTGTTGGTGCTGCTATTTCTTGAAAAAATGTTAAATAGACTTTAATCACATCATCTACTATATATGTTGAATTTGTCGTATGTTATGGGGCATATTTGCAAGCTTTATGGTTAAATAATTTGATTTTAGAGATACGACTAGTTGATTCTATTTCCTCTCATATACTAATCTATTGTGATGATATTTTTGTATTCTTTTCAAAGAATAATGAGATTAGTAGTGCTTCCAAACATATGGAAATAAAGTATCTCACTGTTAGAGACTTGGTCAAGAAAGGAGACATTATGATAGAATATTGTAAGACCAAGTCGATGTTAATAGATCCTCTAACTAAATGATTAAGTGTCGTGTAGTTCAATAAACATGTTATTGATATGGGCATTTTATAATCTTTTGCTCCTTTGGGTTAGTGGGAGTTTCTTGTTTTATCTTTTGAGATTACATTTATATGTAATTTACTTTTAGATGTTATGAACTACTTTGTTGGCCAATACTTTTTTGATTATTGGAAGTTTATGCTTTCAGTTAGGGTTTGTTATATTCTCGAGAATAATTGAATTGAAAGCATGTAGTTCATATCTTGTTGTGATTATTGTCTTTTAAGTTTAATTTCTTAATGATAATGATATTTTATTGGCTTAATTTTTCTTAAGCAAGTTTAGTGACACTGACTTATTTATTAAGTAGTGTATGGTTAATTTCACTGGCTTATTCATTAAGCATCACGGTATCAGTGAAATTGAGGATTGATAAGGATATTATGTTATTTTAAATTGATCACATGTTGAACATAAATCCTTACCACACTACTAGACTTATTGACCATGTCGATTTAATACTTTGGTATTTGTGATTATTAATGTCTTTTGTTGAGTTGAAAACAATATGACTGTCATAGTTCATTATCAAAGGTTAAATTGGACCGGTATGTTGAGATGCTATCAGAGAACTATCATTTTTTAAAGTGGCCACAAATGTTTTCCTGTTGTTCAACCCATGAGTCGTTTTCAAACAAAATTATTTTGATATATAATATATATGTATTAAAATTAATGTAGCCCAAGTGGGAGAATGTTAGACTTTTTATTTGGGCTTACATTAACTTTTATTGGTTTTATTAAAACTTGGGTTGATTGGATAGTTCTTTGCTGCGTTAGCCCATATTGTTGGTGATCAATTGTTAATGGGCTTAGCATCTGTGTGTAAAGTCTAGGTGAAGCAGAAGTGTGGGCTTTTCTAGTTAACTGAAGCCTTTGATGAGCAGGCCCAGTCCAACTAGGTTTATGTAGCTAAGTCCCCTCCCTAACTCTATAAATACATATTGTCTCATCACAATTGTATACCTTTTGATAATCAGATAAATAAATTGCTTCTGATTTAGAGATCTAGGGAGGAAGACTTAGTTGATAGTATTGCACTATCAAATTGAAGTAATTGATATGGATCGAATTGAGGTAATTGCTATGGATCAGGTACGCATACCTATACCTAATTATTATATATTATTATTGTGTTCTATGTTATATAAAAATTGATCTTGGGTTTATTATTAATTTTTCTAACAAGCATATTCTCCATTTTTGTCAAAGATTAAGATACAACTATTTTTGGGGATCAAACAGAGCCATTTGGTGGCTAAAAATTGGACCCAATGCGCAGGTTGATATTTTGTCAACTTGGGATATTCCAATTATTTTTCCTTAAAAAGTGTTCTGGGCACTTTTTTTCTTCATCAAAAATAACTAATATACAATTAAACTTGAGGAGAAAATGAGAATCCAGAAGGGGCCAAGAACTAAGGGCAACGCCCAGGTTGACTTGGTGTTGGGCCCAACCCCTAGGTTGACAATCAAACAGGTGCGCTAGTTTTTGTCACTCAAAGGCGAATTCTACTCTGGGTATTCTCTCTGGCATGGTCAAAAATGGGTTAGGAGACCTCTTCCTAAATTTTAAAGACCCTAAAAGCATAAAAAAGACATCCCAAAAACTCCAAAAAAAGCACTACGAGCCTAGGTTGACGTATGACCTATTGCGATGGGCTCTACTTATTCGATTCTGATTCGATCCCAAGCGTTCATCTTGTTTTTTATAGTAAATGAGTGCTACGAACTCAGACAATTTTAATTCACAACCACATATTTTCACTTTTTCAGCAAAGTTAATTAGTCGTAAATTGGGTAGTTTCGAGTCTCTTGATTCTGCAAAATAGCAACATCTCTGATGCTGGTAACAGTAAATTAGTCGTAAATTGGGTAGTTTCCCACTTATCCAACATCCAGGTTGATGTCATACGTTAATTTGAGCACTGGATGTCAACCTGGGCATTGGGTTGTCAACCTAAGAACTGGTAACAGAAAACCTTCAATAAAATAGACATATCTCACTCAATATTAATCTAACTAATGACATTAAACTTGTGTTTCGAAGCTATTTCAATGCTCTAATAAGTCATGTCTCACACTCCAATCGCAATTCTCAAGATATAAGGTCCAAATTTTTTCATCAAGGGAGTTATGAAATTCAACTACAACTTACCCAAAAAAGGAACCGTTGACACAATTCAAGCTCTAAAAATTAATGACAAAAAACCTTTGGAGTCAATTTCCTTGTTAGATCATCATCAATAGTCAAAAATAGCTTAAATGTATTTCTTTTTGACATTTTTTTTGAATATTTATTATAATTTTAATAGGACCTCCTTCCTTATAAAATGAGAGCTTCTCTAACTCATTTTACACGTTTAGAAAAGTTCCCATAAGGTCTGAGCATCTCTATCTCAAGAAAATAAGAGCTTTCACACTTAGTCCATTCTTTTATAATTCTCGTGAGAAATAAAAACTTGAAGTAAACAGAGCTCCAGTACCATCGCAACATGAGGAGTGAACTACTATAAATTATGTGTATCCCTTTATATATGCTACTCATCTCTTATTTCATCTCACCAATCTATCGAGCGAGTGCTGTCCACTTTTAAGCATTAATATTTTGGTGCTTTCATTGAGAGCCGAAACATGAGTTCTTAGTTCCCATTCGATCAAAGTAATTTGAGAAAGGTGGGAAACTAACCTCCTCCATGAGATTCTCTTCACAACTCTAATGACTCTAGGCAAACCCTTGACCCAGCAAAGGGAAAGGGACCTGTAATCATCCTTAGGAGATGAACCTGAAAGCTCTAACATGAAAGTGAAGAGTATGAGATTCAGAGGGTAAAGACCAAAAAACTGCTTCACACTTGGAAATATTTTTGTGATGAACGGGGTGCTTGATGTAGGTACTTTGCCTGAGGTCTTGATGGATAGTAGTATGAATACTACCCATGGGTGCATGGAGACGTGTTGAACTTGAGCAATCAATTTAACTCCCTCCACACATGCCACTCTAAGGAAGACTACTTTAAGGGAAATTGTCAGTGTAGTACTACGAGGAGTTTTTCACAAAGAAAATGCTCGAGAGAAAACCCTATCGTCATACAAGATAATCCCCACAGTTGCTAGGAAGGCCACACAACTAGGAAAATACCACAACGCCCAGATCGATCAACATTTTTTATCAATTCAAAAGATAAAAGAACTTGTAAAGAGACACCAATAAGAAGCAGCCAGGTGATATGCACATCACCACACGTCATGTCTATATGAATGAATTTGATACTCTTGTCGCCTTGGTAAAAAGTATCACTACTATAAAGCTAATAGATTACAGGCTAGATCGAGAATGATTTTCTCCTCTCTCAGATTGAAACGAGGCTTTGGAGATCCTTTCCAAATTAAAAACTCTAGTGTCGCATATGTACATTGGTAAAGAAGATCCTCTCTCCCACATGCACAACTTTGAAGTACAAATTGACCTACAAAGCATTCAAGACGATTCTCGTTGTCGAATCTTTTTAGCCACACTATTAGAAGCAGCACGATAGTGGTATCTCAAGATTTCCCTAAGATCTGTTAATTCTTAAGAGACACTTAAGTAAGCATTC